>NC_051163.1:58008005-58134241 GCF_013339745.2 Dermacentor silvarum | reverse complement strand
AAAAGCGGCGGCAAATGTCAACTTTCGCTTCACAGCTCCGCCCATACTTCGCCGCGCGACGTGGCAGGCCGCACCTCGTGCGTTTCATCGAGCTGGCTTTCCCATGTTGTGTGTTGCAGTGAAGCCTACTCAGAAAAATGCAATGCGAACGGGGCCGGATAACGCTATCGCATTCCACTCGTAAAGGCGAAGCTTAAGCGTCCTCCAATTTTTTTGAGGACACCTTTTCCCAGCGGCTTGTGTCTATGAGGGCACAATAGATAAACTTTTCAACTGAGTCAATGTAATCGTTTTGTACACCCTGCTGCACTTTAGGCAACTCTTTTCATTCGTTGTCTGCTGTTTTTTTACTACTCCCGTGGGCTTATCATTTATAATTTGCAGTGCTCTACAACAGCAAATTTTGGAGTAATGACAATCACACAAATGAGTTGCTTATCTGGCATGAGCAATGGGGAAACTAACCGAATAAAAGCATTGGACATAATGAGCCACTACTATACTTAACAATGAAACAACTTTGTAACCTTGTGTGACTGCTGATAGCGATACTTTAGTAGACTGCCTGCAAGACAAGCATAAAGGAACCTGCAACATATTTTAATCTGAAATTAATACTCCCAGACGTGCACTGAATCCTAGGGAGCTAAACAAAGGTACCGTTTTGCTTGTCAGGGAACTCATTCTAACGCATGTTTTCTATTTCTTAACAAAGTCTGCAGTATTCTCTTGGTGACGATGTTGGAAAGCAGCAATATCAGCTTCACTTTGCTTTCGGTTTCGTTCCACAAGAAACAAAGCAGTTTCTTTCCGCTTTATGCTTCTTTGCTTAAGATTTTCTTTTTGCTCAATCCCACATCAATGCACGATTTCGAAATCCTCAATTCAGATTTGCTTTTTGATCAAATTTAACCCATATCAATACACAATTACCAAGCCACAATTTGCAGAACTTCATGCTTGATTTTAAAACTGGGTCGAACGGAATGATGTTCTGTTTGCTACTCGAACGTTTACAATATTAAACACCCCCGCTTCTGGGATACGCAAATTCCTATAACTGTGCAAATCATTAGGCACCCATGTCTCTCCTTTGTGTGGGCCTTTGTTTTGAACGTCCTTGTCCATTTTTATGCCATTTTGTAGCAGTAGCGATGAGTTGCTATGAGCACTACCCATGTAAATACACATGAATACAGTAAAACCCCGGTAATACGAACCCGGCTGGTACGAATTTCGGTGTGATACGAATTCGTAACATTCCCCGGCCGAAATACATTGCTCACAATACGAAAAAGTCGGCTGTTCCGAACGTGTTGCCGCGCCGCTACGGATCATACGAACGCGTGAGCAACAGCGGCGGCGGCCGAGCCGGCGGGGCCACCGGCACAGACAAGCCGGCACAGCGGGATCTGGGCGGGATCCATAGTCGCGAAGCAACCGACTACGTCACGCGGCTGCGCAATCTCATTGGTCCCCACGTCGAGCGGACCGGACCACATCACAGTCTAGCCGATGCTTAGCGAGAAATTAGACGAGGACCAATGCTGCAACGACGACCGCGGCGCAGCCTCGACGGCCAAAACGCTCCCTACACTCGACTTGCTCAGGCGTTCAGTGGCGTGCGAAAACATTCTCAAGATCACGTGTGCGCACTTATACGCCTTTCAGAAGGCGATCGTTGACGATTTGGACAAGAAAACGTCCCGTTGATGCGTTTTTCAAGGGACCGCGAAAAAAGAGAGAGAGAGAGAGAGAAAAAAAAGGCGCAGTTTCGCCCGAAAGGTGAAGCAACGGTAACGCAGCAGCAGCAGCGAGCGAATTGACCTTTGCGCCATCTCTCATTTCAACGTGAACTAAACGTCGAAGGCACAGCGCATACGAAGCTACTGGCGGTAGGCGCACTTTATCAACACCGCAGATCATTTTGACGATAATGTCCGCGCGGGCGCGCACTATGCGCACGTCGCAGATCGCTTTCAGGATACGGCAGTAACGGCACCCGCGCGGGTGCGTCGTATCTGCAACGTGCCGGTCGCTTGATGCAACTTACACCGCGCACCGACAATGCTCTCAGCAGCGCGCCAAATCACGTGGCGGCACCTCCGACCGGCATTGCTCCGACACCGCCAGAGAGCAAAAGCTTAAGCGAGACCCTCAACGCCGCGCGGAGGAAAAAAAAAAAAAGAAGAAGAACCGCGGCGTCACGCCAAGGTCGCCGTTTCTGCGTGGCGCTAGAACACGCGTGTACGTGTACGTGCCGACGTCTCAGCCAACGCTGCGGCTGCAGCGCAGAGGTAAGCAACGGCGGAGGCCCAGTTCGGCCAACGCTCGCTTTAACGGCAGAAACCGAAACTTCAGGGAGCGGGCTAAGCGGCGCCGGGCCGGCGGGAGCGGCGGACGCGCACGGAGACAGTCAAAGGCTACGAGGGTGTTGAGAGGAAGGGCGAGGGGAGCCACCGAAGCGACAGAGTTGCAGAGGCCAAATCCGCTTCCCAGCCGCCCTCCTTCGCCACCTGCGACGGTCCGCGCGCGCGCCCGTCGCCTCTTCACAACCACTATCTCGCTCTCTCGCCGTGCCTGCGCCGCCCGCTCCCTGAAGTTTCGTTTTCTGCCGTTATCGCGAAGCGAGCGCGGGCAGTTCCGTGGCCCTCGCTCGATATGTGCTTGCGCGCCGCGATATTTCACGAATCGCGCCGTTCGTACGTCGTGCTATGGTGCACTAATATTTCAAAAATAAGTCCTTTTAATTCGAACAAATTTTTGGACCCCTGCGAGTTCGAATTATCGAGATTCGACTATACATGGAAGTCAATGGGATTTAGGTCGGGACCGCGAAAACGCGACGTAGCAGCCGGGAAAACGCAGCAGCGAGGAAGGTATCAATGGGATCCCACTATTAGAAATATTTTCTGGTAAAAATAAATTCATTTTTCTTGATATTGTGTATGTTTTGATGATACGAATTTCGGGTGATACGAATATTTCACGCGACCCCGCGAGATTCGTATCACCGAGGTTTTACTGTAGCGCTCATCCCATGTGTGCTTTTGTGTGTGGTCGTTTGCTTCGCTCTAAACCTATTGCAAACTACGATTCGAATCAGCATTCCTATTGTGATGCGAGGTACCTTCACAATAAAAGTAGTTTATACGTGGAACTGACATATTTTGTTCCAATTTGCTGATGTCTTTCATTGCTAATAGCCAAGTTGCTTATTCACTCACTTTGCTGCATTATGAATGGTGCTGCTGACACGTGCCATAATGCATTTAGGATCACTCAGATCTCAGTGCCTAAACTCTAAGAAGGAAAGCAAAAATGGCTGCTAGCTAAAATATATATTCGTAGTTGCATATATAGTGTTAGCAGGTTGTACTGACAGTGGTGCAAAGGCTAGATCTTCCCAGTTTCACCTGCATTCATCACATTTTCTCACACACCTCTGCAGACTTCCTGCAAACGTTGCTGCAGAAACCACCACCGGGCTTAGACATGTCCTTGACTCCCATTGAGAAGCTTCGCCACCAGTGCCTCCAGCGGGGCGCGCACGGCATCAAGGCGTTTGCACGGTAAGTCCAAGCTGTCTTGTTGGACATGCTGTCTCGGCATGGCTAATGATCTGTATCATCTCTGAAATCGGTGACTGGGCAACACCTTGTCACACCCTTCTGATAAAGGCTTAACCCTGCCCTACTGTGGCTGCTTCCTCAAGCTCGCAACTTTACACGACTCCACTGGCATTCGCATGGGGCTAAATGATACCTGCAGGATTAGAGGGAAGCTGGAAAATGCTTCTGGATCAAACCTAAGTAACACTTTGAAGAAGTAAGGTGCACTGTAAAATACATTGCTTCCTCAAAAATTTTTTCGCAACTGACAGCTGTCTTTGTGGCACTCCGTGCCACTCGTTTTCGCTTTCTCTTCGTGCCTCGAAACCCCTCATTGCTTGTGCAAGGCCCTTGCCTTTTTTACTGAAGGTAAACAAGTGCAGCACAGATCTTTGGGGCCCCTCACTGCAGTGCTCCAGGCATTTTTAAACTGGCAATGAGGTGAAGCGTGTTAAGTGATACTGGCATCCGTTTACTCTCTACAAAGTGTAGTTGCTGCAAGTTGCACAGATGTCATTTAAGAATGGCTCAAACATGCGTATAATAATATTTCGTTGAGCACCATGAGTAGGAAACGGTTGACCTGCAATGTTGAACCCGTGAGTTCTCGGCTGTTAAGTCAGTGGCCAGAGTCTATCAGCTGAATATGCTTCATCCCCACACTCAAGGCATAGTCCTGAGCCATCTCGTAACTACATTTAAGTTAGTGGTTACTTCAGCTGTCACAGCAATAGCTGCACCTCTTAAAATGTTCATCAAACAAAGTAAGCATATCATGCATTTCAGAACTTAATTACAACTTTTGTAGAATTTCGGTCAACGCATGTGTTGTGTCCCGAATGGTATCCACAGTAGAGATAGGCAGGTGAAATAAGGATTTAACTCAAGTCTTATTACTTCTCGCCCACTGATATATTGTGCACTACCATGCGTTTTACTGAAAGTGTACCCAAGAGTCCTGATTTTAGAGGCTATCGCATTCCGGTGCTGAATATGCGCTAATTGGTTTGTATCCCACTTGCACCAGCTACATACTAATGGATGTGGAAGCAAGAATGCTTTTATGCTTACATTTATGATGTGCATATTAAGGAAGCCCAGATGGTCAGAATCTGTCCATAGTCCCCTTCTGCGATGTTCCCCCTAACCCAAAGCACAGATGTAGAGCTGGGATTTTTAATCAGTAGTAGTACTACTTATTCAGCTCAGGAGAGTAGGACAGCTATGAAGAAGTGTTGCGCCTATGCTGAAGAGGCCCATAGTGCCTTCAAAGTGGATAGGGATAATATTGTTATAGCCTATATTTCTCTTTTTTTTCTTTTCCCTGTTTCCTTTTAAAACCATGTCAGTTACTATATTTTCAAGAATCCTCGCCTTGTGATTGGCTTACTTCCTTAACGCAGGGCGCGCTTGTGTGCTTGTGCTGTGCAGGCAGTTCCGCGCCATGGACCACTCCGGGGACAAGAAGCTTGACAAGAGAGAGTTCAAGAAGGGCCTGCAGGACTTCAAGGTGGACCTGAGCGACCATGAGGTGGACACCCTGTTCAAGGAGCTCGACACGGATGGCAGCGGCAGCATCTCTTTCAACGAGTTCCTTGTTGCGCTCAGGGTGAGTGCATCACACCTTTAATCTTAACATAAACTTGTGCTACCAAAGCAAAGAAAGCACCTAAGGAATATAGTGATGGATACTGCCATTAGCTATTGAATTGACCATTAATCTTTTGTTGCATGCTGTCTGGACAAATTTAGGTTATTTTTTGGAGTAAGTTTAGTGCTTCCGAGAAGTTGTTGTGCATAATGTCAACTTCAGTGGACTGCAGAAGTTTTCTATAGCTTCCCTAGAGGTTGCTACCAACCACCGTTTCCCCCAACTCAGTTTCAAAGATAGCATCCTGTTGTTCCGATGGGTAACTCACGCCCGTCCATACATTTTTACTTATAACTCTCCTAACATCACTGTTTGATGCATATAGTTGTCTACATGGGATAGATAAAACATTCGGAAGCAAGATCTGTAAATATTGTGGTTGAGTGAAGACAAGTTTTTTCAACGGAACACATTTTCTAATCAGGATACACGGAATAAAGCGACGTCCAGACCCACAACTGCCTTAGTACGCCGTGAAAGCTCTCGCCTGTGTTTGCCGCATGCAGCCTCCAATGTCGGCGGCCCGTCTGGACTGCATCAAAGAGACGTTCCACAAGATGGACAAGTCCGGAGACGGAATCATCACTGTCCATGACCTCAAGGGTCATTACAATGCTCGGCAGCCCAAGTTCCAGAGTGGGGAACTCAGTGAGGACGACGCGTTTCAGCTATTCCTGCAGAACTTCGACAGTACCAATAACCCCGACGGCAAGGTGAGAACACAAATGAGTTTGCAGTTGAGCCTGAGCAGCATGCTCGAGTAAAGGAGAGGACACTGTGTTTACTGACGGGACGCCCATGTATGTCATTCGCATTTTGTGCTGTCAATAAGTCTTGTCTTTCTTTACCCAAGTAAGCGTCAATTGGCGCAAATTAGCACTGTGTTGAACAACATACGTTTTAATAGCACGTAATGTTTTTGAAAAGATGCAGAAACTAAGGAGTGTGGTTCAATTTATCCTTAGTGGAAAACACGAGAAAGAGACTTGAAACACCTGTCACGGTAGCTCAGTGGCTGTGGTGTTGGACTACTGAGCTCAAGGTCGCGGGTTCGGTCTAGGTCATGGTGGCCACATTTTTGTGGGTTTAAAATGCAAAAACACTCGGGTACTCTGCAATGGGTGCACTTTGAAACACACCGGGTGGTCAAAATTAATCTGGAATCGCACCTCATAATCATATCGTGGTTTTGGCAAGTAAATCTTCGGAACTTAATTATCTCATTTTTTTAGGCACCTGAAAGCAAGAAATGACAAGGCGTGTCCAATTGTCCTTTCTCAAAAAATTACTCCAACTTTAACAGCCCTGCCTGATTTATTATTACAACCTGTCCTGTGATCACAGGTTTCAGTTTGTGAAAGTGTTAGAGGAGTATTGCTCACACAACGATTCCCTGCATGACACACCTCTGCTGCTTGGTCCGACTTGGGCGCCCAGCTAGGCTAACACATTCATAAACGTTCGTTAAATGTTTTGTCGTAGGCTTATGTGCTGTGTTTCAGTGTTACGTTGCAGTCTTGTACATGTTAGACTGGTTATACCCACGAAACTCGTTAGTGTATGTACGCTTTGCTGAATATGCACTAGAAAGCCCTGGCTTGCTTCCGTTGTCGTTAGGAACTTCACTGCCAACTTGCCAGTAGTGCAGTAATGACAATGCACTGACCTGGAGTAGCACCAACACGTTTTGAGTCACACACGACATTTTACCTTGGCAGGTGACAATCGAAGAATTCGTCGACTACTATGCGGGTGTGAGCGCCTCTGTTGACACGGATAGCTACTTCGACCTCATGATGAAGAATGCCTGGAAGTTCTGAGCAACTCAAGAAAAAAGAAAACGAGTCCACCCTTGTTTGGCCACGCGAACCTTGCAGCCTGTAGTCACATGATGCACTGCCGTCACACGTGCTTTTTGTCCCGTCCCGGCTGAAACCGTCGTCGTGCAGACATCTTCTAATATATAACTCGTCTTAACAATTCTCTTCCAGCTTCATGTGTCACTGTTTTTATTGACCTGCTTTTTTATTATTCAGGGCATCTTATCGTTTGCATCCAACTCTTAATTAATAATTTTGTCACACTTTTATGTCTTATATCTGTAGTTTACTACACATTTGGAGGGTTGTTTGCTTGTCTTCTGCGTGACATGGAAAAAGAAAGAATATCCTAATGCGTGCAGTGGGTAAACCCTCATTTAAGTTGCTGTACTGAGCAAATGGGCTTACATGCTTGCGTCACTACTACTTCATGTTAATGACCATATCAGTGAAAAAGCTGGTGTCTTTTATTTTGTTTTCTTTCATGCTGGTGACAGATCTCCTGGTGCACAGCTATTATCATCTGACTTACTTTTAAAATTTTGGTGAAGTCACACATAAATGCCCACATCGATCTGTTAAGGTGAGCTGAAGTATTATTAGAGTAGCTCTGCTGCTAGGCCTATTTCCAAAGAAGCTTCTCTAGCCTTCAGTGACTCATCTTGTAATAGGGATACATTGGTAAATTATAGGCTTTGTGAAGTAGTTAGTTTCTTTCAAAGTTGTTCCACTTAGTTGTTTGCCTCCAGCAGAACATAAAAAAAAATAAGAGTACAGTGCAACCAAAAACTCAATCATCAGGTGGAAAATACAGTGAAGAAGATGAAATTGTCGTTGGACGTCTAGAAAGAAGACTACCAGTCATTTTGACATTTGCGATGCATTGGCGGATTTGCATGGCTGTTTTTAAACGTTCGTAAACCAAGTTCCAGTCTTAGAATGACAGAACACAGGGCCCAAAGTGATTATTTTTTCTAGAAAATTAAGACATGCATTCAAGTGTTTGTAATGTCAATGAATTGTTCAAGTTAAATATGATTTGAGTGTCGAAGTAGTTGTTTCAGAGCAAGTTGACACTTATCATTACTGTTGGTTATAGATTGGCATGTTATTTCACATGCTCTGATGTACCACATCCAATGCGATACATGTGATATAGTGTGTGTTGAAATTTCAGGCATTGCAGAGAGCTAGGATTTGGTAACGGCGTTGTTTTATTACTGCGTGACAATTTGTTTGCGATCTGGCACTCAAACGACTAACACATGTTTTCATTGGCATCACTTGTTAATCAAGCGAGTTACATAAACCACATTTGACATATTCGTGCAAAAAGAATCTTTATGTGTTGTTTTCTGTGACACTTTTTCACAGTACACAAGTTGAACTGCCAAGGTGTGTTACGTGGCAAAGTGATTTCCCCTTTTGTGGAGATATTAAAACATCGTCAGCAACATTCCTAGTGTGAAATCTGTGAAAATTCTGTACACTGTTTCCAGGGTGCTGACATAGTACCAAGCATTGCTCGCCAACTTTTTGCTGCCAGTTTTCCGTTTACTGAAGACTACCTATATCATGCGTTATGCAGTATTTAAAGAATGTTCTAGTAGTGTTACATTGGAATGCAGAAGTTCTTTGTTATCACGTCAGCAGCAGTTGTACCATTTTTTGTTGGACCGATTGCAGTTCTTGATGCGTACTAATTGGCGACAGTCTTGCAAGCACTGTCTGTATCAGAGTTGCTAGTGCAAACTTGGTTTGTTCTGCATCAAGATACACAGGTCTCCTAGTTGCACTTTCAATTCAGTGCCATGTGCAAGGTGATGCTTGATTAGCTGTGCTGGTGACAGTTACCACTCAGGCAACTTCACCGCTGCTCAGTGAATTAATGATCACTGAAGCACTTCGTTGCACTGCTGTCATTGTGAAACAGCGTATTGACTTGCCTCAGGTGCAGTCAGGCACTATTCGTACGACTACCTGTGTAACAATCCACTTCTGCATTTGAATCTGGCTTTAAGCCGTTTACGCTACGTAGCTCAGGTCACGCTGAGATGGTGTGAATCGCAAGTTGGGCATTTAAGGAAACTACTTAAGCTCACAGACCAGCTGCAACATGGTTCTAACTTTTGTTAGAGCCACAATTCTGACATTGATACTGCTTTGCCAATTTTAGTCATGACTTTGCACAAACTGGCTGTCATGCCAAGCTGTTAATGGTATCACGAAGGTGGGGGAATAAGAAAAAAGTTTTAGGATTTTTATACTTCCTTTGGTAATCTCTTCGGAGGTATACACTTTCTTTCAGAGCACTTTGAACTTCTCATTCACACCGTGTGAAAGAGCACTACGCTTTTGGTATCTAGTCGCACAATATTCTTGCTGTTATTGTTGCTGCGAGTTGCAGTTGTAATGCGTGGACAAGATGTAGGAGTGAAGACAGGATGCAGTGGCACTAAAGGGCTTTCTTATTCTTCTGCAACTTGAAAAAGGCAGACACATGTGTGCAGTGTTGTCTTTTGTTCTTTTCCCCCTTGCAAAACTTGCGCTGAACCAGAGTTAAAAGTTTCTCGAACATGTTGAATATTTCTGTGAAATGTCAAACAACTTGTCAAAAGGATGTGATTCCAAATTTGCTTTCAGTAATCTGCTATCCACTGAAAGTGTAGTTTTGCCATTAAACAAGGTTAAGATCCTCTATATCTGGCGGGAAATCTGCTAAATTGGCAACACTGTATGTGGTTCACGTATTTAAAGGAAGCCAATAACAGTACGGCATCAAAAGATTTGTTTGGGGCCAATAAGTGGCTCACAATTGTCCCGTTTTGAACCGCCGTCTTGGTGCACGGCTAAATGTTCAATGTTATGTAACCTGCCTACTCTTGCCGTCTAGTGCTTTTACAGTTGTAAGTGTATATGTCAGCTAGGATACTGAATCCTGGCGCCCATCACTGTTTGATTGACGCTGGTGTCAATCGCTGCATTTTTTTTTTTCATCTTGAAAAACTTAAGCAATCTGATCTGAAAAAATTGACTTGAAGTGCATATAATTTTAAAAACTTTGTTTTAGCATGCAATGTGTGAGATGTTTTTTTAATATAGTGTTTTGAGTAACTTTGGAACTAAGGACATATGAAGATGCTGGTACGAGCGATTTCGTGAAGGGTTTTTAAGCACAAGCTCTGGTTGGTGGCAGTGATGTCTGTTGTATGTACGCAACTTTCCACCATTCCACTTTTGTGTGCAGCATCCCTCGGTTTCACTACTTTTGTTACTGTCTCAAGACATTTTGTTTTGCTTATTCTCGTAGGTGTGCGTCGTCCACCACATTTTTGTTGTGGTCATTTCCGTATGCTGCTGTCTTCGACTGTAGCATGCATCTCATTTTGAAAGCCTCGCTTAGAGCACGCTAAAGTGGTAAGCGCACATTTCACGTACGTAGCGTACCGCCTTGTTAATTTATTTTTGGCATTCTTCGAATGCGTGTCTTTCTCAAAATTGTTTTGCCTTTATGATCGAAATAAAGAACGCTTCTGAAATACTGTTGCTGTTTCGTCACTCCTTGCCAGGGAGGCTTGTTCACGTTTCTGAGAGAAGCATATATGTATCTGGAGACATGCGAATGACTGCGCTGTCTTCAAAATGGTAAGTTCAGCTGCTACAGTCATTGCCTGTGCATGTGTTGAATTAGTTGAACCTCAACATAATGGATATGCATATAAAGTAAATCTATAATGTTTATTGTCGACATCAGGATCACGTCCCAAAAATCACAAAATGTCACAATCGCTCGCATGTAGCTCGATATTTAAAATTACCAGTTCAAGCAAATTATTAATATAAATCAAGAAAACGAAAAACGATGAGCTGTATGCCCCATACGGCTGCTGAATGTACAGAAATAAGCATCTATTTTGGGCAGTACTTACGTTCCAAGAACCATTATATTAAATCTGAACTCTTGCGGTAGGGACACTTCATGACCTGCCTGTCTGTCTCTGCATTACTTGCAGTGTCATTCGGAGAATGTTCTTTAATTCATGTGCTTCATTGTGGTTTTCTTCATTATCGAAACCAACCAAATACGAGGGTAACATATTTCTATCCTTTGACGATTGCTTTACAGGTAGGAACTAATAGAGGCATTTTTCTTTGTGAGAAGTCCACATGTCCAATCTTTATCTCCAAAAAAATTCTGGCAGCACCCATCTCTCGATGAATTTAGTCGTTAATGCAATCAGCATGGAAGCAATGTAGCGACACACGGTATTGCCACTGCCAAAATGTCACGTGTGAGGCGTGTATGCAGCCAGGGTCACCTCGCTAATTTTTCTGGACTACACTGCACCATTTTGCTTCACCACTGCAAAGTTTGCGCAGAGCCCGTGTGAAACATATTTAGACAAAATTGTCTGAATATAAAAAATGTGGGTCCAATTCTGCCCATCGCTGGAGAAATGTTAAAGTTTATTTTTGTGAGATAAAAGAGTGGCACGTACCTATGACACAAGTTGGTGTACGAGGGCTTTGTTGAAAAGCGTCCCATACCCAATTCCCCAAGTTGGTCCGACGGTCAGTTTCAAACCGAGTTCCGTCGGCACAGCAGCTCGACGCTCTACCCTTTAAAGACCACGGACTACCCAGTAACTTAGGTTGGCGTGAAAAAGGTTAGGCAAAGGCAGATATGACATACCATAAACTAGGTGAAGGTCCCAAAGATGCTAAGTGTATTAAGAGATTGAAAACTTTATTTTAGCATTTTTAGGGTATCTTACGAACTTTCCCGAAACTATCGATTTATCTATGTTTGTATCTAACCGTTTTTCCGCCAGCCAGGATTCTTTGTTTTGCGAAGAATGCTTAGCTTTAAAAAGATTGCCATATAAAACATGCATACTTTGCGCTTGATGCAAAACAAAAGTAATAAAATTTTGTTGACAGAGCATTGAAGGTGAAGTATATGTGCCCATTGTGAGTGCCTCGAATTAAGCATTCATTTGGTGTGGAAGCCATGCTGCGCCTTAAGCCCCATATTATATTGTGATAGCAATTATATGGACAATCCAGGCGAATTTCCGTTGGCGTTGGCGTTGCCGTGATGTTCCGTATTGCAATAACATCGCGGCCGCGCGCCATATGGTGCAGATGCGAGGGAAAGCTTGCGAGGGTGAGCAAAGGAGGTTAAAAAAAAAAAAAAACACTTCTGGAGTGGCAATGCCGCTTCGAAAGTGAAGTCAGGCCGCCGCCATCTTACTCAGGGCACGAAAAGACATCAGGGAATAGTGGAATATAGGTAACCCCTTCTTTTCGCCTCCTTCATGTTTGAGATGGCTAATTTCGCTGTAAAGATCCTATATTGAATATATGCCTTTATTTCACTGGTGTTAGGAGGAAACCGAAATGCCGTGGCACATTTTTAGGGGAGTTCTTGATATCAACAACAGCCAAACAGTGGCGCACCGACGGGGGGGGGGGGGGGGGGGAATTCGGGGGTTGTAACCCCCCCCCCCCTGAGGCCGACTTATCCCCCCCCCCCCCTCTTTTTGTTTAACCCCTTTTCTTTCCTTACGCATTTGAGTACTGCAATTAAGATGTAAGACGCGCAATCGTCTGTACACTCGCAAAAAGCGCATTTAAAAAAAAAAAAATTCCCGTGAAGAAATCGAAATTAGTGCTGTTTAAATGGTATTGGCAAACTGTCAACTCCCGCTGGCAGAGATCCTGGGTGCGCTACTGCAGCCAAATATAATGTTTTAGCTAGAAACAACGACCTAGCTTATATTTTAAAATTACCCGAGCGTTTACATTCGCACAACAAAAGCACTTAAGGTGTGCGCGAACTGCAGCCTGCGCGGCACTCTTTCAGAGGTGAAGTCAGGCCAAGCGCTGGCTTCACCCCTGCTGCCAGGTAAACAATAGCGGGCGCCGCCACTCCAGATTTTTTTTTTTTTTTTTTTTTTTTTTTTTTTTTTTTTTTTAGAGCTCCTTGGGGTGAGCCAATAAGTATGGTAGGTCGATGACTTGAACCAGCGACCCCTCTAAAAATAAAGGAGGCACTGACCTGCTCGCTATATTGCGCATGCGCAAAAAAAAAAAAGAAAAAGAAAAAATGCACATAGGGACTTTTGTTTCTTGAAGATTCGCCTGTGTGTAGGTACTACTATGGTGGCTAGGTACTACTGAGGAGTTGTCGAGTTGCCGGTTTTGCTCTGTTCGTCCCTAGCGGAGCTCACTGGAGTGTATCTGCAACTACTGGAGTGGCTGCAACACACGACAAACGACTTCGCGCAGGCGAAGTCGTTTTCGAACATGGTACGATTGAGGTGAGTCATTTCGTCGTAACGGTAGCACAAAGCTTGATAGTCGCAAGGGATACGTTAATGCTTGAAATTGACGATGCAGGGACTGGCTTCGACGGCTTTTACATTACGCCGTGCGGTTAGATGAATTTAATTACTCATAACGCAGCTGAATATGCACTTTCGGGAAGTTCGCGTGAGTTCTCACAGTCGTGGACATGAGCGGCGTTTCTGAGCAAATTTGTGCGCGCTTTAGTGATGCGAAAATAGTTTCGGTTTCGTTTTCCTGCTGCTCGAAGCGTCACCTACTTCCTGCAGAAAAAGAAAGTGTAATGGCGGCATCCTTTCCGACTTTTGAAGTTGAATAGCTCCGGCTCGAATCTTTTTTTGTGCTGTTTACACAATGCATTCCTCATAAATATATTAATGTCTACGTTACAAGTATTTTGGGAACCTCTAGAAAGTCGAGCATCAACGCTTTTCGCACGACTCTTCCTATATGCGTCATACCAGAGGTAAGCAGTCACTGCCTCCTGCACAATCTTGCCGCGACCTAGGCCGCTATTTGTTGTTACTATTCTTATTTAACGACATCCATTGTCCGTGTACAGCTGCATATTACTACCATTGTACTTCCGTCACGGCATGACGAAAAGTGAAATTGAAGCCACTACGAAATTAAACCGCTGCAACAAGCGGAGACAGCCATTCGCAACCTGCGTTTTCGTTTGCTTTAGTTTTCGCTTAATTTTGAAACAAGATAGCATTTGTTGGTCCGCATCGTTCATTAATATGCTTAGCATGTCTCGCGCACACCTCTCCGTCGGAGAAAATCGCAGGTGCGTGTACAGTTTTTGTTGCTAGTTAACAAAAAGTCCGTATGGACAGCGCAGTTAACGTAGCCAAGTGTGTTATTGAATAACGTGGTGTAAAGACATGCAATATTTCTGCGAAAGTTAAATGAAAACAAAGCAGGGGTACTCAGTTATGTATTTGTGCACGTGTGCATGGACCCGATGCTGCTGCACACAACAGAAGCCGTTATTTTATTGTGCACTCATGCGCTTTGTATGGTTGGGTTGTTGGTTGCGTTCAAGAGAGTTTCCCGGTTGGCAGGCTAAAATTGCATTTGCCTATATTTACATCTTGTAAGATCGGTGGCTACACAGTTTCAGAAAGCAGGTGCTGACATATTGCATGACAGCAGATTGGTGCACGGTAAACGTCTGAAGCGGCATCGTTGGTACTAGTGTATGAACGCTAGTAAATCTAACTGCCTGCAGGTTTCTAGATGGCATCAAAATGTCTAGTGAGATTTCTAGAAAATTATTGAAAAAGTATTTGAAAACTATTTGGACTTCTGAGTGTTGGCTATTCAATCCGATGACGCAATCGAATAGTGGCATTTGATTCAAGGATAAAACCGAAAAATGAAGTATTCGAATTGTTATTCAAAAGTTTGTAGTATTCACCCATCCCAATAATAAATTACATGCTTTACGCAGAACACTTCACTCTGTTTACCCTATACTGACTTCGTGCTCTGGTACCCAACCATCAAAATCATTTCGGCTCCCTGTAATCTTGCAACAATGGCACATGCAAACAAATGTATATGCATAAAGCTGATAGTACCAGTAAAGGATTTATTGCTTTGTTAGCATCCCTTTCAGTAAACAAAATCAGTGGTAACAGTCCAGAATACAGGACAAGCTGCTTCCTCGAAGATACCTGCACTGTGTCTTACCTATCTCTCTCTCTCTCTTTCTCTCTGCATCAAACTAATAATTAAAAAAAAAGTTGTTTATCTTAGGGAAGGTGCTGTCATTCGCACAAGAAATACACTAATGAGGGTGACCAGGTATTTGCAAGTGTACACCCTTTAGGTGAGAGAACGAAGACTGACCATGATTGGCTGGCATGTTACCTACCAATGCAGGCGCAATGGGAGAATGGATGAACAGTGACGCTTGATGGGCACATGATAGCTGACGCCATTTGACTGAACGTACAAACTGGTGCTCTTGTAACTCGTACTTTAATAGAACAGCGCAAACCGTAAGCAGCTTGAAGCAGGGAATGGTTGGAAGTCGGTGCTTTGCGTTGTTTCATCATCCTCCGGTTTTTCCTGTTCTGGTCACAGTGACTAGCTCTAGTTCATTCAACACCCATCAAGCATTATCTTCACAATCATGCTACAGCTGGACTTGAGACGTGGTTGCTTTGCCTAAACTGGCAAAACAGCTTTGCACATAAGGTGGTAATGCTGTAATGAGGAAACTTGGACTAGTTGGTGAACATTCATCGACGAAACAGCACTAAGTCAGACAAGGATTAAGTAAGGTACCAGGTTGTTTAGTGACCTGGAAAAGTCAAGGAATTGTCGGGGAATTTTTTTATTTTAATGAGTCCGCGAAAATGACTGATTAAACTTCCCGTGTGGCGAATCCATGTAGGTCGGTTAACCCGCAAAGTAGGATAACATGAGGTTCCTATGTGGCATAAATCAGATCTGCTGGGATGAAGGAAGCTTCTGCTGTGCAGCCGAAAAAGGTCTGTTCTTTTTTAAGAAACTGTCACAAAGGCATAAATTTCTAATCTAAGTGCACAGCACTTATGCCTCATTCAACTGGCTGATTTCGAGCACTCTAAAGCACTCTTGCAGTGTGTTTTACATTTGTCTGGTTGAAATCGAGCGCTCGGAACACATTCACCTGGTTCATTCAAAGCACTCAGAGGCACTCTTCACTTTCAGACTGAACACGCGACCGAGATCCGATTGCTCTGGGAGAACTTGGCACATTTGGCTCAGCCAGGCTTTATCCGCCTTCAGTGTTGAGTGGGCTCTGCATCACTTCAAATCGAGTTGGAGAACAGTAGGAACCAGTCGAATGTACGATCAGTTGGATAATGTAATATAGAAACTATGTGGCATAGCAATCAAAGCCACTCTGTAGGCGTGCTTTGTTGTGAAGTTGTGAGTGGAGCAGAGACTTAACTTTACCTTTTTCTTGCATAAAAAAAAAAAACCTTCTTTAAACTCCCATAATCAAGTTATTACGTGTCCCACTGTCCAATGAACTATCATTTGAATTTTTAGATAGAGCAGAACAATATGCCATTTACAGTGGAACACACAGCAAAAGTACCATGTTTTCAAATTCAGGACCATTTTATTCCCTCCTACTATTGTTTGTTGCATAACAAAGCACTTTTATCCAACTGTGTTTGACTGCCAATATCAGATAATGAAATGACACTGACCAAAGCAATAAGTTCTATGAACTTATTGCTAGGAGCACAACCTGTCCCAAGTTGTGCTCCTCGATTCAACAATGCATTAAAATGGTAAAACAGTAAAACAACAGTAAAGCAGTAAAACAACAATGCATTGTCTCAAAGTATGGGACGAAATACATGGGCGTTCCAGTTGCTTTTGTGCTTCAATGTGTAAAACAGCATTTTGGTAAAAAGGTAAGTGGAACGACAGTGCATTTTTACCACGAGCTGGATGGGACATATCTCCAAACTGGTGTCATTTTGGAAATTCATTCCAAGTGGATTCGACTGACAAGCTCACTGGCTACAATTCGTGAATTGCAATATGTGTCGTCAAGTAATTATCTAAGTTAATTAGTGAATTTTGTTTATTATTTCAATATGTGTTTCGATTTCTCATGCGACTAATGCCCGCCTCTTCAAATAACCCAGCTCAATGATAAGAAATGCTATTTCTATTTCCAGGTGGTACAAATTATTCTAGAGTCCTCCACTACGGCCTGCCTCATAATCAGATTGTGGTTTTAGCATGTAAAACCCCATAATTTATATAACTATTCATATTTTTGTGCTTCGATGCATAAAACGACGTTTTGTTAAGTGACTGGCACGCCAATGCATTTCTCCGCAAAGTTGGAGAATTAATATCTCAAGACTGGTTTCAGCCTGGGAATTAGTTCCAAGTGGATCCGAACTCCACGGCTAGAATTTGTAAATTGCTACATGGGCCATAAGGTAATTAGCTAAAAACTTAATTGGTTAATTTTGTTAATTAGTCAATTATGCATTTCAATTTTTTGTGCAAGTAATGTTCGCCTCTATGAGTAGACTAGCTCATGAACTAGAATTGTGCTATCTGCCACAGGCAACGTTTAAACATTTTTGAATGTGTTCTCTGAAACACCTTGTATATAGAATTCACTCAGTAACCGAAATGATGCCAAGCCGGATTCACTCGAAATCATAAAATATAGAAGTCTAGAAGTCATGCGTAGCAGCATTTATCCTCGCACTCAAAGTACTAAAAAAAGAAAGAGTGCAGTTTGGCCGGGAAGGCGAAGCAGTATTAGTGATAGCAAAGTAGAAGACAGTTATACGAAGGTTCTTACCATGTAAATCCGTGTAAGGATCGCACCCGTGTAAGGGCTGCACCCCCAACTTGACAGCCAATGTTTAAAAAAAGACATCCAACCGAGAAGCAATCGCGTTCCGTGCGCTGATTCTTATCGGGCTCAACAGCGAATTGTCGCCCGCAGCGTACTTTCGCGCGTAGCTACTGGATGTCGACAGGAGGCGATCGCGAAGGTTTACGGCGGCTTTCATATTCGTAGTTGGAAAATGAGGTCATATGGCCCGGCCCTATGAAAGGCCCGTCAAAATTGCGACAGAAAAGTGCGGCCGTTACACGAGTCTATACGTTTGTCATAGTGGCCATATAAATTGTAGTAAACATTCACCTAAAATTAAAATAGGAAGCATAGTGTAATGCACGGACCATGTAAACCTGTAAATACCTCACTGGATGACCTCGAGCACTCGCTTTCACACCGCAAGCATTATGAAGAATGCCGGAAGCGGAGGCGAACGGCTCGTACAGCTGCGCGATTCACCGTAACTCTGAAAATTAGATTCATCATCATTATCTGCCTATTTTTATGTCCACTACAGACGGCCTCTGTCAGTGATCTGCAATGTCCTCTGTCTCGTAACTCTGCAACACTCGGGGCGCGGAAACACAGCCCGGCA
The DNA here is from genome assembly GCF_013339745.2 of Dermacentor silvarum. Lineage (NCBI taxonomy): Eukaryota > Metazoa > Arthropoda > Arachnida > Ixodida > Ixodidae > Dermacentor > Dermacentor silvarum. Next base: position 58,115,835 of record NC_051163.1, on the reverse strand, counting down.
AGGAAGACAGCGCGCATGAAATAAGCAGCCATCCCTGCTCACCCTTTATCATTGCACCCAAAAAATGATTACCAACAATTAGATATGGCACGCGGGCCGCATAAGCATCAGCCGCGCACAGTCATTCACAGCTACGGCAGGGCTAGAGGAGAAGACGCCTGCTCTCCTTCCCATTCGCGTTTGATTACGTGACCTACAACTAACTAATTGAGCGCGTTCGAAGATAATGCCCATCAAGCCGCCATCCTTTTTGGCTCACTGTTACGTGCTTTTTCCCGCACCCACAGGGCATGGGTCGCTCATTTATATGGCTTTTGGATTTAAAAGCGGAACATCACGGCGACGACAAAGGCTAAAATTTGCCTGGAGTGTCAATATAATTGCTTTCGTCATAAAGCGAGAAATATAAAATAGTTAGCAAAGGGTATATATACATATATATATACATGGGTAGGTTTCGGAACGCTGGTCGGGCCCCAGCCCTCCCCGGAAAAATGAAAACCTTCCGCCTATGGAGACATATATATGTCTGTGGCTAATTTTTTCTTTGCCTTGCCAATCTACACGCGACAGTTGCTCGTGGCTGTATCTGCTGTGCGTGGCCTCCAAGATAGAAGCAGCGAGCTGCGTAGCGTAGTCTACTACAGCCACCACAGGTTGCTGTGACGAGCCCTCTCGCCGCCAAGCACTCAACTTTTGGGTGGGGCTATGCCCCCTTTCGCTTTTCCCCTGCGTTGCTTCCAGCACACCATTGGAGACAAACGTAAAGAGAAAGCCACTCATTGGAGCGATAACTATTGTCTAACTCCGCTTATACTTGAACTATTAAACAAATGTTTGCAGCAGGAGATTCATGAGGCAACATACTTAATAGTGAGGTCATTCTGTGATCAGTTAGAAATGTTTCAGGGCCCGTTTACCATTCAACTTGCGCTGCTGCACTCGATCATGAAAGCATTGATTGGTTTGCCTGTTGCACTCTTTCCTACAACCAAGTGGGATGAGATACACAGCATGTGAACCTGGTTGCATGTTTCGTATTGCATGCCTTTTTTTTTTCTCTTGTGACTCATCATGATACAAATGTTTTACAGTTTGCATGCTGCTGACATAAAATCCCGACATTATGATGGAAGGTTATTTTCTTAATGTTATGAGACAATGCATGAATGTGGGAGGCCACCTGCATGGGTCTGAGTTGCATCCTTGCTGCATCATTAGGCAAATTTTAATCAAGTGTAGTTTTTTTTTCAATATAGCTTCACAAATGCTTTGAATCAATGAAGACGAGTCTTCAGCTTTGCTGCTACGGCAAAGCTATGCATTGAAGCTGGAGGACATATGATGTTCGCACATTCTTTGTAGAGTAACTTTAGGCAAGTTGTAGTGATGCCCCTTTTTAATTAAGGATTGTACAACCACAGTGGTGGGAATGCTGCTACAATTGCTCCAATCTGCTACATTTCATTAACGCTGCTACATTCATGCTACAAATGAGATAAGCTGCTCCAAAGATGCTCCAGGATGAGCTGCGGCTCGCAATATTGGAGGCCATCGCGACAAGAAGTGGAGAAGGTCAGGTAGCAGTCGACACCACCCTATGCGAAGAGCACCGTCGCATCTCCTGCTATTAATAAAAGCTAAAGGGTCACTCAGCTAATCCAATGCAGTGCGCACTCATGCATATTCATGGTTAGACATTTAGAACCTCTTTGTGCCATAATCGCGGGTTGTGTGCGTAGCACGTTATGCTTGTTGGCGTGAGAGAGAAGAGCGATTGTAGAGGAAGAGGCCCACATTTGTACTTCGTATCGGTGGTGTGTTCTTAGTGGGGGAGGTTTTCCTTAGCAGACGACGCGCACTTCGCGTGTTCGGCATGGTGGCTGTGTAATGATGCACTCTGCAAACTGAAACTTACCGTAACCCTTGGATGTTATTAGCTGATTTGCTATGTCACGTTTATCTGTGTGTGCTCATAACGCAGTGCATTTGTAGCTGTGCCGTTTTGCTAGCTAGATGTCATCAGGCCTACAACAAAACTGCTCAAATGGTCATACTGTATGCCATGTGACTGTACTGCCGTGAGTATTGTGTGCCTTTGTGCGTTGTGCTTTACCAATGGGTACGTGCAATACTTTCTTTTTCAAGCGTGCTGGTTGACTCGCTGTGGTCGTGTGATGGCTGCAATTTGTTCTTGAGTGGTCACGTACGCGGATTACCTTCCTCGAGAATATTTGCAATGATGTACACTGGAATCTTTTGACGCGTAGGAATAGTGTCCTGCGGATAGCCATTCAGAATCATCATTGTTGACTGCTACAAAATCTGCTCCAAATCATAATTTTTCCAGCTACAAAATCTGCTCCAAAACGCTCGTGGCCATTCCCACCACTGCAGCCAGCAAATGTGCACCCTTGGACAAAAAGCAACCTTGATGTCTAAAAATGGCACGGTTTTCTCAACTGGCAGTTCAAATATGATGAGCAGGCCCTCTGCGCATGGGTTAAAAATTGCCAAAACATCGGACGTAATGTTATCTAGCTTGTCGTTGCCTGATTTAGTGAATATGAGAAAATAATGAGCAAGTGGTACACCCTAGCTACAGGAACATCACTGAGGCAGCTTAGAATATGTCTGTCAAAGTGGGATAATAAATGTGGCATAAAATAGGAGCAAGTGATGTGCGAATACAAACTCTTGTATGTTCGTAAAAAATGGGGGATAGCAATGTAAAAATCTAAAAGTGATAGAAGGCTGTTGTTGGTTATGCCCGGTCTGGTCTTGAAATGACCGCTCGCACTTTTCACCTATCACTTGCAAACAGCAGCAATCAAGAGGCCTCCATGAGGAATCGAATAGTACAGTTCAGTAACATCCATTGAAATATCAGAAAGTAGTATGCTGGAGTCAAGTCTTCAGTTGTACAAGCTTGCCTGAACTATGGATTATTCGTGCTTTTATTGTTTTGTAGTGAATATGCTCATTGCGATCACATGACTGTTGGCTGAACATAAAGGCGAATTCTTATCCTGAATAAACTCTGTTGGAAGTTGCCACCAGTCCTATCTTATGTGTTTTGTCCGTAGCTTTATCTGCGCCATTAATTTTTTAAATATATTAGCTAGCGCAACACAATAGTGAAATAAAGAAATGGATAAGATGTCCATATTGGGGAAGAAGAGTTTTTGCTTGTAGTGGAAAGAGGGGGATGTCTGTGGAAACGATTGCTGAAACAATGTGAAGGTTCTATTCCAATCCTTCTTCTTTTTACACTTTGTCAAAGGGCATTGCAGCACTCTGCCTGCATTATCACTAGGATCAGTGGTTTGTGAGCAATAAATTATAAGCAACCAATCCTTATGTTATGCTGGCCAATAACTGCATTCTGTAAGGTGGGCAAATGAACTAGTTCATGGTGGGCGTGATCGGAAATCTGCATCAACACTGACTAAACCAAATGACCTTTGAAGGTCATTTGGTTCAATACTACCTCAATGCTGCTAGAATCAGTGCTACTTTTGTCCTGGAAAAAAACCAGCCCTTTCAGCATTGCTTGGCTTTGTCTCTTGGAAAAAAAGATGTGGTAAACAACTAGAGATGCCTTTGCTTTTTTTAGAACAAAAATGGTGCAAACGGGACATGGAAGAAAGAGAAACACCTTAGCCAGTACCCCCAGCATTCCAGTTCTGTTTACTTTTTCAAAGTTAGCTTGCTGACACCGTTTCTGTTGCGCCCTCCTACACCTTTAATCCTCATGTTATGCATTCTCATCACCCCTGCCTTCTGCATGCAAAATAATTCTATAGTTACAAGTCAGCATTGTGTTTGTCTCCCTTCCTTGTCCAACTAGTTCGCACTGTTGTCATTGTGAGCAGTCTATCTTTACGGAATTCTGAACGAGAAATATTCAACTAAATAACTAAGTTCATTTACTAATGAACTTAGTTCGTTACTGTACGACACAATGCAATTTACAAATTGTAGCCGGCAAGTTTGCAAGACGCATCCACTTGAAATGACTTTACAGGATGACACCAGTTTCGAGATATTATTTCCCAAAGTATGGGACGAAATACATGGGCGTTCTAGCTACTTTTGTGCTTCAATGTATAAAACAGCATTTTGGTAAAAAAGTAAGTGGAACAACAGTGCATTTTTACGGCGAGTCTGATGGCACTTATCTCGAAACTGGTGTCATTCTGGAAATTCATTCCAAGTGGATACGCCTGACAAGCTCACCGGCTACAATTCGTAAATTGCAATATGTGTTGTCAAGTAATTAACTAAGAAGTTAATTAGTGAATTTTGTTAATTATCTCAATATGTTTCAATTTCTCGTGCTACTAATGTCCGCCTCATCGAATAACCCAGCTCAATGATAAGAACTATGCTACCTGCCACAGGCGATTTCTAAAAATTATGTAAGACTTAAGATATATATATATATATATATATATATATATATATATATATACACATACACACACACACTCTTATAAGCTCTCCCATCGCCTCTCTACCTCTACCACGTGACAGGCTTCCAACTTTTCCCACTTTGACGAAAACATGTTTGCCACTGACAATTAGCAGCTTGACTGCGGAATTTTCGCAACTTCTCCAGTTCATTTCTAATGAATTTGGCTTACTGTGGAAAAAACAAAACAAAAAAAAACCACTCCTCATGTGCCATGCAAAAACAAGATAGCTGCTCATAAAGCACCACGGTCCAATAAAACTGCTCATCCTGTATACACACACAGTGTCATTGCTGCCACTTGGAGGGCGACATAAAGAGCAGGGCTGCCATCAGCCATCTCATACAAAAGCTCCCGAATTTTATTCAACTATCCAGAGATCCACCATAACTGATAGGTTAGCCATTTTCATGTTTAGCTCTGATGTCCAGTTTGTGCATGTTAGTGCAAGCACACCACTAATGAGGTTGAGCATCCTCACATGCACACTATGTTGCCTATTCTAAGCACATTAGTGCAATGAATTTATTTTGCTCAAATACCTTTGCATTATACAATGACCCAGAATGGTAAAAGGGAGGTCTAGAATTGTCGCATAAATGTGGCTACATTTACTGTTCAACAGTAAACCATAAAATAAGAATGTTAAGTCGCTCAAAATGTTACATTTAGTACAGTATGCAGACACAGTGCTCGAACATTTATTGGGGCACAAGGAGGGCCTGACTGCGTGGTTAGAAGAAAATGAAACCTTGCACACACATGCCAACTCAAATACTTTAGCGAAGTTCCCTCATGTAATGGAAATATGTCATGGCCTGCCATGCGCAGTGCTACATATGGCATGACAGGAAGCACTTGCTATCAGTCCTTTTGCACACACTATAATCTGTGATGTGCTCAGTGTCTGCCAGTTTAGGTCGTCAAATCAATTGTATTGGCACTTGTCACTTCAGGGGACTGCACATCCACAGAAACAAGTGCAGTAGCAGTTGGAGGGGTGAACTTGTAACAAGAGCAAGCAGTACGGGGTAGGGCCTTATAGAAAGGACAGAATGTACAGCACCCGACTAGGCTGAAGCAAATGTACGTATGTAGCATACTGTGCTGCTGGTAGGTGTGTCAGCTACATCCAAGCAAAATACAGTTTAAGTCTGCTGGACGACTAACTCTGATCTACTTTGCATTCAGCCAGCTCTTTCAGAATCAGAAAGAAAAAAAGGAAAAAAAACTGAAGAAAAAAAACTTGTAAAACTACAAAACAGCAGCATTGTTTGATCAAAGGCTGTTTCTTGTGAATAAGCACCTGCACTAACCAGAAGCTGTAGAAAGAATGTTGACATGACAATGTTGCATTAAAAGTTTGATTCCACGAAGCGAGTGCACCAAGGATGGGCACGATTTGCACTACACAGATGAAGGCAGTCTTGCCACATCTTTAGCTTTAGGGACCCGCAACGCTTCGAAGCAATCTAGCTGTTGGTACTACTGAGTGATACGCACAGGTGTTCTTTATCCTTCCCATTCAATAATGAGGGGTAAAGATCGGCGAAAAGACAGCTGAGTAACCTGAACGTGCTAGTGCGTTTTCTACCGGCAGTTAGGACAAGGCTCGCGTCTCGGGCCGTCACTGTTTATCACATCAGTCTATAATATTAAATGATGACGTTCATTATTAATTTATTTTTTACTTACTGACGGTTACTATATAAACGTGTCCGCACACCGTGAAAGTGGTTTTGTTTACGCATTCTGGGGCCGTATTATGAAACGTTCCACTTCGGCGAAATTTCTTTTTTCGCTCTCAGGCGCGCGCTGATTGGCTGGTTGAGCAAAATTGAATGACGTCGGGCTCAACCAGCCAGTCAGCTCATCCAATTTTGCTCAACCAGCCAATCAGCGCGCGCCTGAAAGCGAAAAAAAAATTTCGCCGAAGTGGTACGTTTCAGAATACGGCCCCTGCATGCTCAGCTAAATAATACATCGACAGGACGAATGCTTTGGCATTAAAGTAGTCCAAGTCAGACACTCATCCCCTTGCGACTATCACGTTTTGATATGCTACAATCGCGAAAAAATGCACTCACCCACCTCGCGCGGGAGCGAAGTCACGCGTGAGGTGGGTGAGCGCAGTCTGAGCTGGCTCGGAACTTGCAAGTTACAAGTTCCGAGCCAGCTCAGACTCAACTGGGGACGAACAGAGCAAACAACGCTCTCCCACGTTCTCCCCTGAAGTACCTATGCACAGCCGAACAAATATCCCTAGATGCAGCAAAGCACATTTTGGTTATTTTTTAGCGCATGCGCAGCATAGGGAGCCCAGCGTGCGTGACGTACAGGTAGAGTGACCTAGAATGTGGGAGTGTGCCCAAAGCGCCGCGCGAATGCATGGGAGGAACGAGGACCTTTTTGTGTGAACTCCCGCGCCGCGGCGCTGCTGTACCGGACCCGTGCCGGTACAGCAGCGAGGGGTAGGTAGACTGGCTCTGGGAGCACACGGAAATACACCAAATCAGGGGGTACAGGGTGACATGGGGTGGACGTCATTCGAGGGCAGGGAAGCCAGCAGCAAGATAGAATTTGAGGAACAATTGGCGCTGAGCCGTGCTCCCTCAAGGGCTGCAGAAGATAGCGCCAACCTTTCCCCTTTCCCAACGAACCACTTAGTAGTAGCGATTGAGAGAGATGGCAGAAAAGCGGTGGGCAAGGAGAGTTTTCAGTTATTTGTACATGAGGAATGTTGATACAAATGGAGGAAGCTGACCAGAAAACTGTCAATCAAATATTTGGACTGCAGGAGGGGTGCAAACCAGGAAACAGCGGTTAAGAAAAAGGTTAAGGAAACAGAGAGGGGTCTGTGGAAAACAGGGATGCAGACGAAATCAGCACTGGGCACATACCGAACTTTCAAGCAAGAAATTGCCAAAGAAAATATCTACGATAATTCTAGGGGAAGCTCTTTGTTGTTTGAAGCCAGGACGGGAGTATTGCGGACTAAGATGTACCGAGTCAAGTACCAAGGTATAGACACGTTGTGCTGTGCGTGTGGAGAAGAAGAGGAAACGGCTGAACACCTCATACTTTTCTGTAAGGGGCTTAACCCTACAGTGCAAGGCAACGGGGCTGATTTTTTCAAAGCATTGGGGTTTAGGGACAGTGAAGGCAAAATAGACTTTAAGCGGGTAGAAATAACCAAACAGAGGTTATCTGATTGGTGGATAAAATTAAGGCAGGGGTGAAATTTCACCCACCACAAAGTAGAAATTATGTTAATAGTCATGGCTAGGTGGCGTATGCCACCGCCCGATTTAAAGGGCTCAGCCTCATCCATCCATCGTGCGCTTTCTCCGCTGCGGAAGCCGCGCCAAGGCGGCGGGCGTCTGCTACGAGCCTGATATTTTGGTTGCTATTAGCCAACATCGTGATAATTTGGGATATTTTAAGTACCACGTCACCGCAAGGTAATACCGCAGTGACTCACCGCACAGAGAAGGCGTTTGCTGGCTGTGAATACGGGTATTTTGTCTATTTCCTTGTAGCTGGTCCGCGCTTACGCGGCTGTTCGAGTAACGCATTCCGCGCGCTTACTTCATTTAGTTATGCGTGGAATGAGCAACGTGAACGTGCTGCAGAAGAAAATAAGCTGGAGACCGCGATAATAACCAAGAGAACGTAGCAGATATGGCTAGCACATGCTAACGCTTTCACACCTTATCGTTTCCTTTCTTTTATTTCCTGCATTCAATTTGCTTTACAAGACTCCATCCCGCGCTCTATTGTTTCTTTATTAAGGCGAAATCCTTAACTGGGCTCTTCGGAAGCGGCATGTGTCTGTTGGCCGATGCCGCGGTACCAAAAATAAATACAAACCGCGTAACTCTCGCGGCTCGTTCACTTGGTATATGTATACCAAAGTATAGTGTGGAAAGACACAAATGTGTGACTAAGATGACTGATGGGTCATGCCATTAGTAACTTGACATACTTGCACTCACGTCACGATTAAAGATAACAATATCACGTGTGGTCATATGACGATGGCCAGAAATCCCTCTGATGCTGTGGGTGTGACGATAAAAACGTGTTGAATGCCAATCTCGATCTCAACGTGTCGAACTTACCCATACATCATGAAGAACTGAGAGCACAGGTAAAGGGTAATAATAGTAAAGATAATTTCTGGCGTTTCACACCCAAAAATCACAATATGGCTATGAGAGACGCCACAATGGGGGGGGGGGGGGGGGGGGGGGCTCCGTTAATTTCGACCATCTGGGGTTCTTGAACGTGCACCTAAATCTATGTACACGGGTGTTTTATGCATTTCGCCTCCATCGAAATGTAAGCCGCCGTGGCCGGGAATCGAACCCGCGTCCTCGAGCCTAGCAGTACAACTTACCAAAGCCACTAAGCTATAGCACGGCGTGTATAGGTAAAGGGTACGCGAGAAATATACGCGGCAAAAAACAAGACAACCCAAAATAAATGAAACGTAATTGTATACGTATGCCTCATTTCATAATTGCGAGAAAGCGTCAGAAAACGAACATGATGGATTACGTATGTGCAACTTGTCTTTCGCCATCTGGTGTTGCAAGAGCGCAAACACTAAGCGAATTTTAACATGAAATTAACTTTAGGAATATTTATTGCGTATGCTCGCTGCTTCGTACACAGCAAATATACTTACTGATCAATAACTACGTGTTTGTAGTTACGTAATGAAAGAGGCAACAAATCACCAGAACATAAACTTTTCATTTTTTTTGCTGTTATTGAAGGTAACTATTTTAGGGATATGTAGAATCAATAGCGATATTTGTAGTGCATCAAAGACAGCAATTTTCAAGACGATTTTCCACTCAATATAATGCAAGCACAAACATCGTCACGTGCCATGAATGCTTGTTAGTTTACGTAAAAAATCACACGTTACGCAATAACTATGGTATAATGAGAAGTTACACGTTGGTAATTTCAGAGAGGATTCACGGATTATTAAAACAAGGCTATTGCAGTAATAACTTTTACATAACAAATTAGTAAATGGCTAGGCCAGTAGTAGCTATCTATTCATTTCAATGTAGAAAAAAATTATTTGTTTAGCTATATTGGCTGGATCGAATGGCTTTTCTTTCGAATGTCTGAATTTGAAAAAATGTGGTTGATCCCTCTTATATAGGAATCGGTATAGAACACGAAAGTGAAACGTGTCTTCACAGAAGTAGTGTAATGTTTATTGCACATTGATATATAATGTCTATTGGTGTTTTGTGGCTAAAGCGCCCTTAGGCGTTGATGCACCCACGCTGACGCCTGGTGGCACGTCTCCTCCATCACGACTACCAACGTCGATGACCATGAGCAACCGTCGTGCATATGGAAGCTGCACTACGCTGCACACGCTAGCACAACGCGAAAGACGAAGCACGTAACTGACACACTAATACAACGCGCAAGACAAAGCACGTAACTGAATCGTCACCGAGTCAAATCAGCGCGTACAGCGCGTCGTAATTGCAGCCTCCGCGATCAACTTCAGAAACATTTTCAGAGCTAATTGCGGAGGCCACGCTCCGCTGTGCTGAGTACGGTGAACGCCACCTAGGTGGCGTTGGTAGTGCTTCTTGATGCCAGCGTCCCTTCGAATGCTGGCATCGAGGCGTCGTAGTGCTGAGACCACCGAAGCGTTCACTGTCGGTGCGCGTTAGTGTCATAATGCAGTACTTCTCTTTTCTGCTCGTAGGCGGCGGCACCGCCCCGAGCAAGAGCGCGGGTACACGGAGGAGTGTTAGATATATAAGGCGCGTCTGTGTAGCTCTCTGCAAATGCGTTTGTGGCGCAAGGGGAAGGGGTCTACTTCTGGGACGTCCTAAAACGGACAATCAAGAAGGAGTTTCCGTTGAATCCGCACGGGATCAGGTACCTAGCGATAAAGAATGAGGACGGGGTACCATACGATTTAATCATGCTCCATGGTCTCCACTGTTTATGGCGGGCACGGATGGCTGGGTACCATTGCAATCCAGACGCTAGGCCGGCTCGTATTTATTTTCGAGACAGTATGTCTCGGTTCATTGAAATAAAGAAAACACAAGAATGTGTACCCGATTGGCTGTCGAGGATAGAACCTCTGACAGCATTAAAAGAATTTTAATTCGACAACGCCAGTCCATGTTGGACTGATGGCTTTCATGTTTTCCAATATGTTTTGTAGTTGTGCTTTTTGAGATTTTGTTCTGTACATTGTCAAAGACCGGCAATAAAAAAAAAGCGTTTGTGGCGCAATGGGTTAAACGCTCGGCGATCTATCGTCGCGGACCGAGAGGTCGTGGGTTCGATTTTCCAATTTTGAAAGTGTTCGCTGAAACACCCTGTATATGGATCGAATGGCTTTTCTTTCGAATGTCTGAATTTGAAAAAAGCTTTGCTCATGGTGAACCTTAAGGTACATCAGAGATAGCGTACAGCAAGAATTGTTCGTGTACTCAATCTTTGAAGCGAAATAAGCCAACAATATTGCGGCGTTAGGGCCGTCTTTGCTCTTTCTCTTGCTTCCCTTACACCTTCTCACTCTGCTCTGTTCATAATGAAATATTGTCGTGGCTAAAAAATATTCGAATAAATACATATGCATATAACTCTAAACCACTACTGACCGTGAGCGAAAAGCGCGTAATGGTGACGAAGCGGTCACTGCACGCACGTATTTCACTTGACTGCGCGAGTAATTTACTTTTTTCGTTACTCTTATTCTTGCAAGCATGGTGCTATTGCCCGCGTACCCATGCGAATAACGTTTCTTTTTTTACGTTCTTTCCTTGCGCGGGCTCATTTAGCGCGTTTCTACGCACGCACAGTTACCGTAATACCGTTCCCGAACTCTAGCACCGGAGCTAGGCCGCGCTGATGAGTTTGATACGTTAGTTTTTGCATTATCTTGCTGCCCAAGCACAAAGAAACGCTCAAAGATGGCTAAGCTCCAAGCAGCACCACACTGTTGAAGTTAAATAGACTTTAAGTGCTTTGCGTGGAAAATGAACGCAAAAAAAAAAAAAAAAAACTACAGCGCGTAGCAGACGACCCTCGCTTGCCGCGCGCTTCGCGAGCGCGAAAAGCCCACGATGGATGGATGGATGAATGGATGAGGCTGAACCCTTTAAATCGGGCGGTGGCATACGCCACCTAGCCATGGCTATTAACATAATTTGTACTTTGTGGTGGGTGAAGTTTCACCCCTGCCTTAATTTTATCTACCAATCAGATAACCTCTGTTTGGTTATTTCTACCCGCTTAAAGTCTATTTTGCCTTCACTGTCCCTAAACCCCAATGCTTTGAAAAAATCAGCCCCGTTGCCTTGCACTGTAGGGTTAAGCCCCTTACAGAAAAGTATGAGGTGTTCAGCCGTTTCCTCTTCTTCTCCACACGCACAGCACAACGTGTCTATACCTTGGTACTTGACTCGGTACATCTTAGTCCGCAATACTCCCGTCCTGGCTTCAAACAACAAAGAGCTTCCCCTAGAATTATCGTAGATATTTTCTTTGGCAATTTCTTGCTTGAAAGTTCGGTATGTGCCCAGTGCTGATTTCGTCTGCATCCCTGTTTTCCACAGACCCCTCTCTGTTTCCTTAACCTTTTTCTTAACCGCTGTTTCCTGGTTTGCACCCCTCCTGCAGTCCAAATATTTGATTGACAGTTTTCTGGTCAGCTTCTCCATTTTGTATCAACATTCCTCATGTACAAATAACTGAAAACTCTCCTTGCCCACCGCTTTTCTGCCATTCTCTCAATCGCTCCTCAAATTCTATCTTGCTGCTGGCTTCCCTGCCCTCGAATGACGTCCATCCCATGTCACCCTGTACCCCCTGATTTGGTGTATTTCCGTGTGCTCCCAGAGCCAGTCTACCTACCCCTCGCTGCTTAACTTCCAACCTTGCTCGAACCTCTGATCTCATGCACAGGACCGCATTGCCGAAAGTCAAACTAGGGACCATCACCCCTTTCCAAATCCCTCTCACCACTTCGTACCTATTGTAATTCCACAGTGCCCTATTTTTCATCACAGCTGCATTTCTGCTACCTTTAGCCGTCACATATTTTTCATGTGTGAAAAATATGTGTCCGGAGCAGCAGCGGCGGGTCCGGAGCAGCAGCGGCGCGGCGCGGCAGTTCACAGAAAAAGGCCCTCGCCGGAGCCGGCGCTTTGGACACTCTCCCCTATTCTAGGTCACTCTAGTTCAGTTGCATTTTTGGTTATTTTTCAGCGCATGCGCATGCGCAGTATAGGGAGCAGGGAGGTCGTCCGGGCGGCATTTTGCGAGTTGGCCATTTCTCGTCTGCACTGCGTTGCGGGGAGACGGCGCATCTGCTTCAGAAACGGTAAAGAAAGAGCCGATGTAGGCACCGCTGTTCCATTGTGATCGCGAGCGTATTTTGCGCCAAGTGCGCAGCCGGTTAACCAATTTCCGTTGCGTGTCGTACTTTACGCAACGTTGTTGCAAGTGATCGAGAGATCGATGCGTGCGGCCGCGACGTCTCCGCCCTTTACAGCCCAACGTCACATAGGAGCCGGAGCTAATGGCCGTTAAATGCGTAGCGCTCTTGTTTTGTAAACATACTTATCGCGCATTGTGTTTACTCCGTACTTGTCTCTCGTAAATCGTGCTCGCGGCTACGATGGTGCCGCAGCTAGTAATCGCCGTTTTTTAGCGGCCATCTACGCCGGTAGAACGCCGTTAGGCGGGGCCGGGGTGTTTGCTGCGGCGGCTGCTGCTGCGTATGCCTTGGCCGCCCTTGAAATGATTAGCGTGGGGGACAAACTGGGCCGAGTGCTGGTATCTTCGTGTGCGCTGTGTTTGCGTTGAAGCGAGTTAGAGGCAGCACTAAGGTCATTTCGTTAGCTCCGGCGGCTGCGTTTTGACAACGAGCCGCTGCCATCGTGCGAGATGCGTTCATGTTTGCGTGTGCGCGCGTGACACTGTGCTTGTCAAATTAGTAAGCGAATGTTTACAAGTTATACGGCTGATAAAGCTTCTATTCTTACTTCGTATAGCTGTATACTAATTTGCTGTCGCAATCGATGCTTCGCCGCGAAGCTGCGACTTTTTTGTCGGTCATCGATGTAAAAGCGCCAGCTGCCATCTTTCATCTTAACAAGGACAACTGGGGACGCCCACGGGCTAGACGAATATTCAATGACGCCTTTAGTGACCACTGACGTCTGGCCTTATGGATGGTCTTTAAAATGAAAAAGTCACGATAAGCCTCCAAGACGCGACGTATGTCAACACTATGCGTAGGAAGAAGCTCATGTGCAATCATGCTAAGTTCGTCTGGTGCAGGGCTCGACTGATCGAACTTGCCTGCGGATGATGGTGGAACTTAAGTGTCTAATACGGATGTTATGACGTCCAGGTGCATTTTTGGTTATATTTCAGCGCATGCGCATGCGCAATATAGGTAGCAGAGAGGTCGTGCGGCGGCATTTTGCAAGTTGGCCATTTTTCGTCTGCACTGCGTAGTGGCCCGGGGCTGATGGGTGACGGCGCATCTGCTTCAGAAACGTTAAAAAAACAAAAAAAGCCATCCAGGTACTGCTGTTTCATTGTGATCGCGAGCGTATTTTGCACCAAGTGCGCAGCCAATTTCCGTTGCGTGTCGTACTTTACGCAACGATGTCGCCGTTGCAAGTGATCGGGAGATCGATGCGTGCGGCAGACGCCGCGAGGTCTCCGCCCTGTGCAGCCCAACGTCACGTAGGAGCCGGAGCTCATGGCCGTTAAATGCGTAGCGCTCTTTTTTTTTTTTTTTTTGTAAACATTTTTTTTTATCGCGCATTGTGTTTACTCCGTCCTTGACTCTCGTAAATCGTGCTCGCGGCTACAATGGTGCCGCCATCATCTACGCCAGTAGAACGCCGTTAGGCGGGGCCGGGGTGTTTACTTGGGCGGCTGCTGGGGCCGGTATTTTGTAGCGATGCCTTTCCGGTAATAATGCCTTTTCGCGCTTATCGCGCTTTGTCAGTGGTCGGAGCGACGGTCCGCTCGCGTTGTCAACGGGATCAGCCGGCCGTGAGTGGTGGATGGTAAGACTAGTATAGAATAAGTCATAAGGCATCGCTACAAAATCGCGGCCCTGTGCGTACGGCTTGGCCGCCCTTGAAATGATCTGGGGAAGTACTCCGAAACGTTCTACTTAGACCAGTAGCGCACCCAGGATCTCTGCCAGGGGGGGGGGGGGGGGGGGGTTGACGGTTTGCCAATACCATCAAAACAGCACTAATTTCAATTTATCCACGGGTAAATTTTCAAAAAATGCGCGTTTTGCGAGTGTGCAGACGACTGCGCGTCTTGCATCTTAGTTGCAGTACTCAAATGCGCAAGGAAAGAAAAGGGGCTAAACAAAAAGGAGGGGGGGGGGGGGGGGTTACAACCCCCGAAACACCCCCCGTCGGTGCGCCACTGACTTCGGCGATATTTCGCCTGCAGGCGCGCGTTGATTGGCTGTTTTAGCAAAATTGGATGAGCTGATTGGCTCGTTGATGACGTCATTCAATTTTGCTCCACCAGCCAATCAGCGCGTGCCTGAAAGCGAAAAGAGAAATATCGCCGAAGTGAAACATTTCTGAATACGGCCAGAGCATGGGGGACAAACTGCGCCGAGTGCTGGTATTTTTCGTATACGCTGTGTTTTCCCCGCTTAGTTTGCATTAAAGCGAGAGGCAGCACCAAGGTCATTTCGTTCACTCCGGCTGCTGTGTTTTGACAGTGAGCCGCTGCCATCGAGTGAGATGTGTTCTTGTTTGCTTGTGCGTGCGCAGCACCATGCTTATCAAATTAGTTAGTAAGCAAATGTTTACAAGTTATACAGCTGATAAAACTTCTATTCTTGCCTCGTATAGCTGTATACTAATTTGCTGTCGCAATTGATGGTTCGTCGCGAAGCTGCGACCTTTTTTACGTCCACCACTGCATGCGTCGATGTCGGTCATCGACGTAAAAGCGTCAGCTGCCATCTTTCATCTTAACAAGGACAACTGGGGACGCCCACGGGCTAGACAAATATTCAATGATGCCTTTAGTCAGCATTATGTCCACCTCATACTGAAGCACTTGTCTTTGTATGCCTTTCTTGTGTCTGTCTTTTTTATTGTGCAAGTTACTTGTTCAGTAATACTGTATAACTTGTGTCTGTCTTTTTTATTGTGCAAGTTACTTGTTCAGTAATACTGTATAACTTGATGTTCAGTATGTGAAACGTGGTACGGACATCGGCGTATAGCATTGGCGTCACCGGTATATATACGATGAGTGACCACTGACGTCTTGCCTAAGGGATGGTCTTTAAAATGAAAAAGTCGCGATAAGCCTCCAAGACGCGACGTATGTCAACACTATGCGTAGGAAGAAGCTCATGTGCAATCATGCTAAGTTCGTCTGGTGCAGGGCTCGACTGATCGAACTTGCCTGCGGATGACGGTAGAACTTCAGCGTCAATACGGATATCTCGCAATCATTGATAGGCACAATATCGGCCAGTGACATGCCTCTCGGGGTAACCTGCGCGAAGTAGTTAGTTTGGGAGAGGGAGTGTGGTCCAGTTGTCTGCAACATTGAGTATGGTGTGCGGAAGGGTGACATTCTTTTCAAGCATTACGAGAGCACTTGGACACACCACACAGACGCCGTCAGGAACAGGCGGAAATGAGATCACAGTATCGTACTTGGTGGCTTGCGGTGGCAGGCGGATGTCATCGAGGTAACATAAGCATGGTTGTTTCTCTTGTGGAACGTCACAGCTCTGGATGGTGGAACTTCAGTGTCCGATACGGATATCTTGCAATCATTGATAGGCGAGATATTGGCCATCGACATGCCTCTCGGGATAACCTGCGCAAATTAGAAGTTTGGGAGAGAGTGGTGGTCCGATTGTCTGCAACAGTGGGTAGGTAGTGCAGAAGGGCAACGTTCCTTGGCTGCCCAATCCAGCCGCACACTCTGCTCGTCAAATCGTCGTTGTAGTTCGTAGTCCACTATGCCCCACTGCTATGTAACAATATAGTCAAGTGGCGACGTGAAGAGATAACCAAAACAAGGCGTGGCCATAGCGCCGCGATCACAATGTGCCTCGAGATATCTGTGAAGTACAGTCCACTGCTAATGTGGACTCCGAAATGTTAATAAAGCTAGCATAAATAACAGCAACACTTGTTAAACTTTTTAGAATATTTTTGTTTCTTCAGTGTCTATTTCCATAATACGTTCGGTTTCAAAATATGAAAGAGGGCTTTCAAACACATTGCTATTTCGCAAAAGGGCGCAGCATTGGACCTGTCAATTCATCTCACGGAAAGAGAAAGTCTTCATCTTGTCTGTGTTATGCCATGCTGTTTGCTTCTTTCATTAATTTTCATCAACTATGGTCTCTTTACTTCTGTTGCACTGAAAGTGACAGTTCATCGTGCGTAGAAGTTGAATAAGTGGTGAATACTGCTGGATTATGTCTTTGTGCCAGGTTGATAAAAAGTTGCCAGTCACCTATCCTTACATGATTTGAATGCGAAAGCATGATGACTTCTGTGAGTTATTGCCTTACAATAAAGCTTTAAGTTAATTCACCTTGCTCTAATTTGTACCAACCTTAATCAACCGTAATCCACCTTACTACCCATCAATCCATCTTAATCCAATTTCGAGGGTGGGCCAGGTCGATTTTTTCTTACGCCGTGGCTGTTTACCATGGGATATCAGTACGAGCCGCAGCATGTCCAGCGCTACGAAAGTGACGTCATCACGTAGTCACGTGGGTTTTGGTACCATTGGATGTCAACGCCAGAAAGACGCCATAGTTTTCTCTTCATGGGGCATATAATGCTTTCGCCTTAATAAAGCTTGCTAGCTAAAGAGTCAATATGGCATCTGAATGTAGATGAAATTTTTTTTTTAAGTATGTATAGTTCAACATGCAAAGGAACTGGATCTTGTCACAAATAAGGTTGTTCTTTAGGGTCTAGACTTTTGTTTAAACTCGGATATCTATGTGTAACATCTCTAAGTTTTGACTAGTATCCCATTTCTTAGACAACAGTATTAAGGTATGTACTATTGACCAAAACAGTTTACGGATCAAGGGATCTGACAAAAAGCTGAATATCTCCGCAGCCTCAAAATGCCAGCCTGGTATTCCCATTTCCAGCCTTTACTGGTATATGCAAACAACATTGTGATGTACGGTTTTATTGGCTACCTTTAAAGGCTGCTCGGATAGTTCGCATTTTCCGAGATCGCGTGGTTCGTAAACTTTTGTCTTTATTCATCTAATCAAATACATGTATACAGAAAGGTAGAAAGCTGCCCATAAGAGAGTTTTACTCTGAGGTAACATAATTTTTGTATTATTATAATTACACTAAGGGATTGTTGTTGACCATCACTGGAAGGCTTTATTACCAAACTTTGAAGCATTTGATGAATGAGCCTTGGAAAAGTTTTCGACAACGCTCTAATCCAAAGTCATGTAGACAGATGGGTTGGGTTTCCACACTGACTTTTATTTTACAAACCACTCGTCATTGGAATCCAGATTATCACGGAAAATGTGGCTCTGTGATGACAGATTCAGTTCATTTTTTTCTGTATCAAGAATTGAGAAAAGCTTTGAATTCAGCTTGCATTTTTTGCCAGCGATCACGATACCACACAGACAACTGCCCACCGAGTGTGCTTCTGAGGTACCAGTCAGTGCACCCCTAACATTTGCGGAAGTAACTGCAGATGAACTCGGTCGTCTTTAATTAGCATTCTTCTTTTGGTACAAGTGAGATGAGCTCATCCATGGTAGACTTGGGTTGAAACATTCTTGAGACTTTGCTGTGTAGACATTATTGGGATGAGGAAATGTTAACTTCACTTCCTTAGAACATGTGTGCACAACATTAAAAGGGACACGCATATTTGCTGACCATTTATCATTCCTAATGAGGAAAAGCTTAAGGTAGCAAGCATAGTACTAGTTTTCAGAAATTTACACACAAATACTGTGTGAGTAGGCACATGCGCAGAGGTCCTGAAACTGGTTGTTCCATGCATAAAATACATTTCCCTGTAAGCTTCACATAAGAGGCACAAATATGCATCTAACACAGAGAGACATGCTCCTGATAAAATCTGCCAGGGTTAACTATTACTATTCAATTCCTACTCAGAATGCCATCATTAAAAGAAACCACAGGCTACATTGCAGTACTTGACCGGTCACACATGTTTGCATCGTCACATGTCAACGCAATAGTGTTAATTAAGGGCCCCGTGTCGCAGAAAATCCGGTGTTGGCGTTGGGGGCGTTGCACAGGGGGGGGGCAAGGAAGTCATCCCGAACCACCCCGACCACGCAGTCCCTCCTTGTGACGCAGGGCGTTAGTGAACAAAAATTGAATTTCGCAAAGTAATATCTGTCACAAAATGGTAAAGTGCGGCTTAGCCACAACCTGCAGACACTATAGTGTCGGATTGTAATTTGAATGTACGAGAAAACATAATTCTGTCACGAGGAAACTCAAACACAAAGCCCTTTTCCAGCATTTCTACCATATAACAGTGGCGCGCACGGGTAGTATACTAGCAAAAACACCATTCAGGTGGCGCTCGCGTCCTCGGCAGGTCAAACTGGGAGCCTGCGTTTTGGACACGCGCGCGCCTCGGGGCATCAGGAAAGTATTAATAATGTAATAAAGTAATAAAAAAAAAGGTCCTAGGGCCTTCACATTTAGATATAAGACGACTTACATTGCCCCTGGAAAAATGTCTTTGCAGCGATGCATTTGTGTTTAAAGGTGAAGCCCACTTTAAAGGGATCGGCATAAGATTGGTCTTTGTAAGCTGGCTTTCCCACGTCGTGTGTTCCAGTGAAGCCTACTCATAATGAAAATGTGATGCGGACGGGTCCCGATAATGCTATCGCGTTCCACTCGTAAAGGCGAAGCTTAAGCGTCCTCCAATTTTTTGGGGACACCTTTTTCCAGCGGCTTGTGTCTCTGAGGGCACAAGAGATAAACTTGTCAACTGAGTCACTGTAATTGTTTTGTACACCCTGCTGCCTTTTAGGCAATCCTTTTCATTCCTTTTCATTTCGATGGGGGCGAAATGCAAAAACACTTCTGTACTTAGATTTAGGTGCACGTTAAAGAACCCCAGGTGGTCCAAATTTACAGTCCCCACTACGGCGTGCCTCATAATCAGATCGTGGTTTTGGCACGTAAAGCCCCATAATTTAAACTATCTAAATAAAAACATTGGACATAATGAGCCACGACTATGAAACAACTTTGTAACCTTGTGTGATTCTTTCAGTAGACTGCCTGCCAGACAAGCTAAGGAACCTTTAAAATATTTGTAGTCTGAAATTCATACTCCCAGATGTGCACTGAATCCTACGGAGGCTAAACTAAGGTACCGTTTTGCTTGGCAGAGAGCTCATTCTAACACTTTTTTTTTTTTCTCAAGAAAGTCTTCTGTATTCCCTTGGTGACATTGTTGGAATGTAGCAATATCAGATTCACTTTGCTTTTGGTTTTGTTCCACAAGAACAGTTTCTTTCTTCTTTACGCTTCTTTGCTTCATATTTTCTTTTTGCTCAATCCCACATCAATGCACAATTTCAAAATCCATAATTCAGGCTTGCTTTTTGATCGAGCACACGTTAATGCACAATTTCCAAATCCCAAATTTGCAAGACTTGATGCTTGATAATGATTTTAAAACTGCGTTGAACTGGATGATGTTCTGTTTGGTATTAGAAGGTTTACAATATTTCAACATCCCCGCTCTTGGGATCCACAAATTCCTATCACTGTGCAAATCATTAGGCACCCATGTCTCTCCTTTCTGTGGGCCTTTGTACAAATGTCCTTGTGCATGTTTATGCTATTTAGTAGCAGTAGCTATGAGTCAGTAGCGGTAGCTACGAGTCGCTATGAGCACTACCCATGTAAAGAAACATGAACAGCGCTGATCCCGTGTGTGCTTTTGTGTGTGGTCGTTTGCTTCGGTCTAAACCTGTTGCAAGCTACGAGTCAAATCAGCCCAAACCAGCATTCCTGTTGTTACTTGGGGTATCTTCACATGAAAAGAAGTTTATAAGTGGCTCTCACTTCATCATCATCATCCTATATTTATGTCCACTGCAGGACGAAGGCCTCTCCCTGTGATCTCCATTTGCCCCTGTCTGTGCAAGCTGATTCCAACTTTCGCCTGCAAATTTCCCAACTTCATCACCCCACCTAGTTTTCTGCCGTCCTCGACTACGCTTCCCTTCTCTTGGTATCCATTCTGTAACTCTAATGGTCCACCAGCTATCCATCCTAGGCCTGCCAAGCTCCATTTTCCCCTCTTAATGTCAACTAGAATATCGGCTATCCCTGTTTGCTCTCTGATCCACACCGCTCTCTCTTCCTGTCTCCTAATGTTCGGCCTAACATTTTTCGTTCCATCGCTCTTTGTGCGGTCCTTAACTTTTTCTCGAGCTTCTTTGTTAACCTCCAAGTTTCTGCCCCATATGTTAGCACCGGTAGAATGCAATGATTGTACACTTTTCTTTTCAACGACAGTGCTAAGATCCCAGTCAGGATTTGGCAGTGCCTGCCGTATGCACTCCAACCCAATTTTATTCTGTAAATTTCTTTCTCACACACCTCTGCAGACTTCCTGCAAACGTTGCTGCAGAAACCACCACCGGGTTTTGACATGTCTACGATGACTCCCATTGAGAAGCTTCGCCACCAGTGCCTCCAGCGGGGCGCACACGGCATTAAGGCGTTTGCACGGTAAGTCCAAGCTGTTCTTGTGGACATGCTGTCTCTGCATGGCTAATGATCTGTATCAGCTCTGAAATCGGTGACTGGGCAAAAGCTCCCTCGTCTGTTAGGGAAGTAAACTCTTATTAAACGGAAAAAAAAAAACTGAATGCCAACCAGCTGTTCTTTTCAATTTATTGCTAACCATCGTCAACTGCGCCATGGGACAGCATACACCAAACATTTTCAATACCACATAAAACGGGGTTGTTCCCCATGTTGCTCCTGTGGCAACGACGATGGGAATGTTTGCCATCTACTTCCTTGAATGCCCCAGGTATGCGACGCATAGACGGCAACCATAACAAGAGCTACACTCCACTGATCCTCACCGACCCTTGTTGCTCGCAAAATTGCTGCGCCCATGACCATAGAAATTTGCTCAGCAAAAAGCATTGAACGCACTTGAAAACGTTTTCGAAGACACCGGCATCCTTAACAATTACTGCATATCGCACTGAATAGCCACACAGTGTAACTACAACTTGCTTCTATTATTTGTAATTGTTAGCACCTGTATATCACATTTTATACTCTTTTGTATTCTGTGTAGTCTCATCTGTTTACATGCTCATCGCAGTCAGCATCGCAGCCGCTTGTGCGTGTTTGTGACTGTTTACAAACTCATTATGGTGTGACTTGCCTTCGCCTTTTATATTTGTATGTTTGTGGGTGTATAGGACTGTGTGCTGTGGATTTCTGGCCTCGTGACGTTTCTTTTCATTTTCTCACGACCTATATTTTTGTATATTGTTGCTTCTGTTAAGCGAAAAGGAGTAGCTGTCACCATTATAGGGTGACTGCATCTCTTTCATTTTATTTTCATTTCATTAATTAAAAAAAAAAAGGGGGAATGCCAACCAAAGTGGCATGGTGTTTGGTTAGTAAGGTGAGAAGCTGGGCGAGTTGAACTTGATGCATTCTTTGAATCAGTGCAGAAAATGATGGCATCACAAAACGGAAGGACACAGGGTGAGCCCTCTTCCTGCGTCCTTCAGTTTTGTGCTGCCATCATTTTCTGCACTGATTCAAGGGAAGGGGTTAGTGGTTTCAACTTCCAGATGGAAGCTTTCCTCACTCTTTGATCGCCATTTGCTCGACGATCTCTTTATTCTTTCTTTAATGTGTATATATGTATCATTTCTGCTTTTGTTGGAGGACACTTTCAAAGGCTTAACCCTGCCCTACTGTGGCTGCTTCCTCAAGGTTGCAACATTGCACGACTCCACTGGCATTCGCGTGGGGCTAACTGAGACCTGCCGGATTAGAGGGAAGCTGGAAAATATTTCTGGATCAAACCTAAGTAACGCCTTGGAGAAGTAAGGTGCACTGTAAAATACATTGCTTCCTCAAACATTTTTTTCACAACTGACAGCTGTCTTTGTGACACTCCGTGCCGGTCCTGTTCGCTTTTGCTCCGTGCCTTGAAATCCCTCGTTGCATTGTGCAAGGCCCTTGCCTTTTTTACTGAAGGTAAACAAGTGCAGCACAGCACTTTGGGGCCCCTCACTCTAGAGCACCAGGCATTTTAATTAAACCGGCAATAAGGTGAAGTGTGTTAAGCGATACTGGCAGCTGTTCACTGTCTACAAAGTGTAGCTGTTGCAAGTTGCAGAGATGTCGTTTAAAAATGACTCAAACATGCACATAATAATATTTCGTTGAGCAGCATGAGTAGGAAAACGTTTACCTACAACCGTGCCCCAGTGAGCATTCTGCTGTTGAGCACTAGGTTATGAGTCTTATTCCTGGACACCACTGCTATGTTCTAATACAGGCACTATGCAGAAGTACCCGTATGCCATGCTTTAGGTGCACCTTTAAGAGTCCCAATGTGGTCGCAGTTAGTCCAGAGCACCCCGTTATGTCATCGCTTGTAGCCTGCGTGTTGCTTTGGGGTAATAAACACCGTAATTTAGTTTATCTTATCTTACCAGGGAGCACACCAGTTGCCTTTACTCTCGTCCTGTTCCTTTCTCTCTTTCTGGCTTCTTGATATTGCTCCCTCCTCTTGCAACATACTGCTGCTTACTGGTATTCACGTGCTCTTCTCATGGTAAGCACTTACAGTATGGTTAGACGGTTCCCCTTTTCCTTTGCAATCAGTACTAGCAATAACAAGCGTTAGCAGTACCATCCTCAGCAGAATGTATCGCACTTGTCCCATATCTGTGCCTCTGGTATCCCTGAGTATTGTGTGAACTTTGAGCATGTCACCATGCCGCACAGTGATACCTGTTTTGTTTTCTTCTTTCTCTGAAATGGCATCTCTATGCTAACAACACTTCTCTAATCTCTATACCTGGGTCGAGTTGCTTGTTTTCTTTTCCGTCTGCTTTGTTTGCTGCCGGCTTGCAGTGCATTGGATATACGTGGCAGCCAGTGCAGTGTTATCGTCTGCTGCTGTTGAGATTGTGAGTAAAAGAGAGACTTAGCACACCATTTGGGTGCTCTGTGCAATGATTAACACGTGTATTCTTGGATGGTAAGTCAGTGGCCAGGGAGTCTATCAGCTGAAAATGCTTCGTCCCCGCACTCAAGGCACATTCTAGGGCCATCTGATAACTACATTAAAGTTAGTGGCTACTTTAGCTGTCACAGCAATAGGTGCACCTCTTAAAATCTTCATCATACAAATTCAGTTTATCATGCATTTCAGTAGAACTTAATTACAACTTTTGTAGAATTTCGGTCTACGCATCTGTCGTGTGCCGAACGGTATGCGCAGTAGAGATAGGCAGGTGAAATAAGGACTTAACTCAAGTCTTATTACTTCTCGCTGACTGATATATTGTGCACTCCCATGCATATTACTGAAAGTGCGCCCAGTAGTCCTGATTTTAGCAGCCATCACATTACGGTGCTGAATGTGAGCTAATGGGTTTGTATCCCAGTTGCACCAGCTACATACTAATGCATGTGGAAGCAAGAATGCTTCTATGCTTACATTTATGATGTGCATATTAAGCAAGCCCAGATGGTCAGAATTGATCCATAGTCCCCTTCTGTGATGCTCCCCATAACCCGCAGCACAGATCTGTAACTGGAATTTTTAATCGGTAGTAGGTACTATTTATTCGGCTGTTGGGCAGCTATGAAGAGGCCCACAGTGCCTTCAAAACGGAAAGGTCTAATGTTGTTATAGCCTATATTTTTCTATTTTTTTTTTCTTTTCTCTGTTTCTTTAAACCATGTCAGTTATTTTATTTTCGAGAATCGTCGTCCTGGTGCTTGGTATACTCCCTTCACACAGTGCACGCTTGTGTGCTTGTGCTGTGCAGGCAGTTCCGTGCCATGGACCACACCGGGGACAAGAAGCTTGACAAGCAAGAGTTCAAGAAGGGCCTGCTGGACTTCAAGGTGGACCTGAGCGACCATGAGGTGGACACCCTGTTCAAGGAGCTCGATAAGGATGGCAACGACAACATCTCTTTCAACGAGTTCCTCGTTGCGCTCAGGGTGAGTACATCGCACCTTTAATCCTAACATAAACTTGTGCTGCCAAAGCAAAGAAAGCACCTAGGAAATATAGTGACGGATACTGCCATTAGCCATTGAATTGACCATTAACCCTTTGTTGCATGCTGTCTGGACAAATTTAGGTTATTTCTTGGAGCAAGTTTAGTGCTTCCGAGAAGTTGTTGTGCATAATGTCAACTTCAGTGGGCAGCAGAAGTTTTCTATAGCTTCTCTGGAGGTTGCTACCGACCACCGCATACCCCCAACTCAGTTTCAAAGATAGCATCCTGTTGTTCCGATGGGTAACTCACGCACATCCCCACATTTTTACTTATAACTAGGGGTGTGCGAATACTCGAATATACGAATACGAATCGAATCTTAAGTATTCGGTTACTCGAATATTCGTTATATTCGGCGAGCCTAGTTGGCTGGTAATATGTGAAACACTCTCTAAATACACAAAGTTTGAATGCCACATGATCGCACGCAGATTTAATTGTGGTCGTGACACAGCCGAACCGTGAAACTGAACTAAAACAGCCTTTTGTTTGCGCCGCTCGCACAGGCTGCACCATGTTTCATTTCCTTCAGAAGCAAAAGTTGTATACAGTCGCCGACGGATTTTTCGTACTCCAAAAATTCGGACTTGTTGGATATTCTGGACTTCATAAATGCATTGTCTGAGTTCCCATAGAACTAATGCAGTTTCGTGACGGATTTTTCGGACAAATTTAGGCACCAAAGTTCGATTTTCCGAACTAAATCGCTCGTACTGAGCCACGCCGCCCGTTCTTGGAGGACGCCATGTTGGAATTTCGTCGACTTGAGCAAGCTTGGCTTCCAGTGGCCCCCTCTATGGCCTCCAAAATTGGGACATGCACGCGCGCGCCATTTTCTCGTCTCAAAGTTTGTTTGCTGGGACGGCCGGAGGTGATCGCGGATGCCATGTGCGAAATAACGCTACTCGTTTCTTCGACCTCCATGGCGATCTCCGTTAACGGAGATTGCCAATGCCGTGTCGCTCTTGTCGACTGTATGCGGAGACGTCAGTCTTCCGCAAATCCAAGCAAATCTGATAGCCTCCAAGCGTAGTATGAGGTAGGGCATTATACTCGCGGACAACTTTCTGTGGCAATGAAGGGAAAGCTACGGAGGCAAAGCGCGCACAACTGAGAGCGCTTCTGAAAAGAATCCCGCGTTTTAATCCAAATTGGTTTAGGCTG
Organism: Dermacentor silvarum; assembly: GCF_013339745.2. Classification (NCBI taxonomy): domain Eukaryota; kingdom Metazoa; phylum Arthropoda; class Arachnida; order Ixodida; family Ixodidae; genus Dermacentor; species Dermacentor silvarum. The sequence goes on along the minus strand of NC_051163.1, from coordinate 58,089,822 downwards.
AGGAAAAGAAAACATAAACAGCTTATTAACAACAGTTACATAAGACAGAACACATCACTGAGTGTATAAGTTTACTTATTTTGCGGCTTTTCCCTTCCGTGTCTGGGGAAACGCGAAGCCGTCACCCATGGAAGCTGCGTCGATTCAGCGTCTGTTCCGAGCAATGAAAAGCACTGTCAAACGCTGCCGGACTACTTGGCGCGGTAACACATGTGCCGCATCCACGCGCCCGTAGCTTTCACTTCATTGCCACAAAAAGTTGTCCGCGAGTATAGTAAACATTTTTTTATACCACTTTAAGCCTAATAAATTTTCTTTTTAGGGTGAACGAGTTTTTCGGACTAGTTTTCGGTCCCTGCGAAGTCTGGAAAATCGGTTGGTGACTGTATACACTTGAGAGGAATCAGAGACTGCAATTTGCGAGCACAAAAGGAAACCGCCCTAGCGAACCGCGAAATTTCGCACCACGGCGTGCTGCGTTGATTGCGTCCTGTCGCTGCGTGGCCGACGCGGGTGGCACTCGCGCCTTCTCTCGACCGCGGAGCCAACCAATTTCTCTCCTACTTTTGCAAGCCGGATAGAGGTGGTGCCAGTGTCCCCCCCCCTCCCCCCCTCGTCACCCACGCTCTCCGCGTTGGCTGTTGGCGTCGTTTCGCCGGGCAATCGGAAACCACCAAGTCCCTCGATCACTATCGGACACCAAGCCGATGTGTTCTAGTCCCGAATTTCATCTGCGATATATAACGGAAAACGTAGTCCGACGTCAGGGGCGACATGACTGAACGAACGAAAAGTGCCATTTGGAAACATTTCGTAAAGAACTCAGCCCAAGAGGCTACGTGCAAAAGCTGTGATACGAAACTTCGAACGCCATCAAGTACGACGACGCCACTTGTGAACCATCTCAAGAACAAGCATTTTTCTTTGCACAGTGTGTTTTTGAGAGACAGCGGGAAGCAAGGAAGACCAGAAGGCGCACAGCCGCTCATCAAAAGTGCAATGAAGTCGGTCAAGGACCTATTGCAGCGCGAGAGAACGGCGATGACCACCAGGATTGCCCACATGCTGGTGCTCAACCTTCAGCCTTACATCTTTGTCGAAAATCGAGGTTTCAAAGAGCTGATGAACCACATGGAGCCGTTGTACAAGATACCCAGCCGCACGACGTTTTCGAGGACAATCATCCCGGCGTTGTACAGAGACCCAGTCACGGCTGTCAAAGAGAGAATGCATGCGGACTTCCAGGAAGGCATAGAGTCGATCTTGTTTACAAATGACATGTGGACGTCGAGGTCTAACCAAAGTTACATCAGTCTTACCTGCCACTACTTAGCCTCCAACTTCGAGATGAGAAGCATTGCATTGGACAACCGGAGTGTGACCGAGAGTCACACTGCTTGCAACATCCTGGAGCACCTGCAAGCAATGATGGATAACTGGTAGCTGCCACTGCAGTAAGTGTCAGTTTGTGTGATGACGGACAATGCACGAAACTTCCGTACGGTCCTTAGGGGCATTTCTTGCGTCCCAATGCAGTGTATGGGCCATACACTGCAACTAACTATAAAAGTTGTCGCAGTTTCACCTGAAAGGTGAAGCATCAATTGCGATAGCAAATTTGTAGAGAGCTATGCGGAGTAATGATATTAGCTTTATCACTTGGACATGCAGCAGCACCGGCAACATGCAGAACTGTTGTCGACGCCGTCGGCGTTCTGCCCGCGTTCGCTCGAAATGCGTGCGGCGTTGGGGACTGTTGCCGGAGCCTCTGATATAAATAGGCACTTGGTGCCGCAGCTAAACGTCGCCTCCCTTCCCTCCCCCTCCCCCACGGCCTCTCGCGCGTCGGAAGAAGGGGCGTTTGCTCTACATATATGGTGATTGTAAAGTAGGAAAGAGACGCCTACTTCTGCAGCCCTTAGGGAGCACAGCGCAGAACGCGCGTTTGTTCTCCGCCGTGCGTTCACTCCCCGTGAAAGCGCGCGCCCCTCGCACCCTTTCACTCGCACATACAGCGTTCGGCGCGCGGCAACGATTTCATCTCCATTGACGTCATATGGAACCTCACGGCGACGGCGACGCCGAAGGCAGAAATCTGCTTTTGAGTGTCCATATAATTGCTATCGCAATAAAAGATGCCAAGGAAGAAACAGCAGGAGTTCCTGTCATTCTCAAGAAGTGTCACGCAATTGTTGATCATTACAAACACAGTGCCCAAGCTGCGACAAGACTGCAGGATTGCCAGCAACGGATGGAGCTCTCAGTTTTGGAACTTATTCGAGACGTGGAAACTAGATGGAACAGTGAGCATGACATGCTCTCACATCTTGTGCAGCTGAAAGACGCCATCTGTATAGAGCTTGCCACCTCTGAAACAACTGTGCCCAACCTGACACCACAGGAGTGGAAAGCAGTGGCTGGGCTCGTCAAAGCTCTTGAACCAATCGCATCGGCGACCAAAAATCTTAGTGGCCAGAAATATGCAACTTTGTCATCAGTTGTACCATATCTCTATGAAACACAAATGGTCCTGAAAGACTGCATTGCAGCCGATGATGACATCTCAGAGTTTGCAAGAAACTTGCTGAAAAGCATGAGGACAAGGTTTCCAGGGCAGGACGAGCAAAAGGAGTATGTGTTGGCAACCGCCTGTGACCCAAGGTTTAAGAACCTCTTTTGTGCTGAAACATTCCAGGAAACAAGGCTCCTGGAGCTTGCAAGAACTGAGTTGCAGAGCTCTCCAGGAGAAGCATCAAGTGACTATACTGAAGCGTCAACTTCTACAGCTCACAAGGAGCGCGTCAACAGTATCTGGGACAGCATTGAGAAGCTGGCAGCATCATCAGAAAGAAGGCACTCCTCCAAAACAGCCAACATCGAGGAGTCTCAGCGGTACCTTCGAGAGCCCACTTGCAGTAAGGAACAAGACCCTCTAGCATTCTGGAAAGAGACAGGCAAGCAACACTTCCCAGGACTGTACAAGATGGCCATGAAGTACATGGGCGTTCCAGCAACGAGTGTACCAAGTGAAAAGTTTTTTTCGACGGCTGGCAACATTGTTACGGCCCGGAGATAGAAGTTGACCCCAGATCACGTACAACAGCTGCTTTTTTTGCATGAGAATTTGTAAATATTCGAGTTTCTATTAAAGAATTTTGCTATTCGATATTCGATTTGATATTCGGCTTTTTTTTTTTTTTTTTTTCTTGATTCGATTCGGTATTCGATTCGAGACTTACTATTCAGTATTCGCACACCCCTACTTATAACTCTTGTAACATCACTGTTTGGTGCATATAATTGTCTACATGGGATAGATGAAACATTCGGAGGCAAGATCTGTAAATATTGTGGTTGAGTGAAGACAAGTTCTTTCAGCGGAACACATTTTCTAATTTGTGACAACACTCGCCTGCCTAGCCACCACCTCCCCGGTCAAGTAGCATAGTAGCCCTCCTCCCCCAAAAGTAAATTCATGGCTAAGCCACTGCAAGGTATACTTGCGGATTACAGGCAAAAGTGAGCAGTCGGTTCCCTACTGCTTTGTGAAGTATGGCTGGCTATTACAAGATGAGACTGTCCACACCCACAACCGCCTTAGTACGCCGTGAAAGCTCTTGCCTGTGTTCGCCGCATGCAGCCTCCAATGTCGGCGGCCCGTCTGGACTGCATCAAAGAGACGTTCCACAAGATGGACAAGACCGGAGACGGGATAATCACTGTGCATGACCTGAAGGCTCATTACAACGCTCGGCAGCCCAAGTTCCAGAGTGGGGAACTCACTGAGGACGACGCATTTCAGCTATTCCTGCAGAACTTCGACAGTACCAATAATCCCGACGGCAAGGTGAGAACACAAATTAGTTTGCAGTTGAGCCTGAGCAGCATGCTCGAGTAAAGAAAGGACACTGTGTTTACTGACGGGACACCCATGTGTGTCATTCACATTTTGTCCTGTCAATAAGTCTTGTCTTTCTTTACCCAAGTAAGCGTCAATTGGCCCAGATTAGCAGTGTGTTGAACAACATACTTTTTAATAGCATGTAATTTTTTTGAAAGGATGCAGTAACTAAGGAGTATGGCTCAATTTATCTTTAGTGGAAAACGCAAGAAAGAGACTTGAAACACCTGTCACGGTAGCTCAGTCGCTATGGCGTTGGACTACTGAGCTCAAGGTCGCAAGTTCGGTCCAGGCCGTGGTGGCCACATTTTGATGGGTGCAAAATGCAAAAACGCTCGGGTACTGTGCAATGGCTGCACTTTGCAGTACACTGGGTGGTCAAAATTAATCTGGAATCCCAGCTCATAATCAGATTGTGGTTTTAGCAAGTAAAGCCACGGAACTTGGTTATCTAATTTTTTTAGGCACCTAAAAGAAAGAAATGACAAGGCGTGTCCAACTGTCCTATCTCGAAAAATGACGCCAACTTTAACAGCCCTGCCTGACTTATTGATACAACCTGTGATGACAGCACAGGTCGTTAATTTCAGTGTGTGACATGTTGCAGCAGTATTGCTCACCTAATGATTCTCCACACGACACACTTCTGCTGCTTTGTCCGACTTGGGCGCCCAGCTAGGATGACACATTCATAAAAGTTTGTTAAATGTTTTGTTGTCGGCTAATGTGCTGTTTCAGTGTTGCGTTGCAGTCTTGTACATGTTAGTATGGTTATACCCATGAAACAAGATATAGTATATGTACGCTTTGCTGAATATGCACTAGAAAGCCCTCGCTTGCTTCCGTTGTAGTTTGGAACTTCACTGCCAACTTGCCAGTAGTGCAGTAATGACACTGCACTGACCTGGAGTAGCACCAACACGTTTTGAGTCACGCGTGACATTTTACCTTGGCAGGTGACAATCGAAGAATTCGTCGACTATTATGCAGGTGTGAGTGCCTCTGTTGACACGGATAGCTACTTCGACCTCATGATGAGGAATGCCTGGAAGTTCTGAGCAACTCAAGAAAAAAGAAAATGAGGCCACCATTGTTTGGCCACCGGAACCTTGCAGCTTGTAGTCACATGATGCACTGCCATCACTTATTCTTTTTGTCCCGTCCCGGCTGAAACCGTCATCGTATAGACATCCTCTAACATGTAACTCGTCTTAGCAACTCTCTTTCAGCTTCATGTGTTGCTGTTTTTATTCACATGCTTTTTTATTATTCAGGGAATCTTATCATTTGCATTCGACTTTTAATTATTTTTTTTTCAACCTTTATACTTCTTATATCTGTACTTTACTATACATTTTGAGGGTTGTTTGCTTGTCTTTTGCGTGACATGGAAAAAGAAAGAACATCCTAATGCATCCAGTGGGTAAACCCACATTTAAGTTGCTGTACTGACCAAATGGGCTTACATGCTTGCGTCACTACTACTTCATGTTAATGACAATATCAGTGGAAAAGCTGGTGTTTTTTGTTTTGTTTTCTTTCATGCTGTGACAGATCTCCTGGTGCACAGCTATTATCATCGGTCTTATTTTTTTATATTTGCTGAAGTCACACATAAATGCCCACATCTATCTGTTAAGGTGAGCTGAAGTATTATTAGAGTAGCTCTGCTGCTAGGCCTAATTTCCAGGAGAGCCGAAAAAAAAAAGTACAGTGTAACCAAAAACTGATCAGGTAGAAAGTACAGTGAAGAAGATGACGAAGTTCGCGTTGGATGTCTTGGAAGAAGACTACCAGCCATTATGACATTTGGGATGCGTTGGCGGATTTGCATGGCGGTTTCTAAACGTTCCTAAACCAAGTTGCAATCTTAGAATGACAGAACACAGGGCCCAAAGTGATTATTTTTTCTAGAAAATACATTCAAGTGTTTGTAATGTTGATGAATTGTTCAAGTTAAACATGATGTGAGTGTCAAAGTAGTTGTTTGAGAGCGAGTTGACACTTATCATTCCTGCTGGTAATAGATTGACATGTTATTTGACATGCTCTGATGTACCACATGCAATGCGATACATCTGATATAGTGTGTGTTGAAATTTAAGGCATTGCAGAGAGCTAGGATTTGGTAAAGGCATTGTTTTATTACTGCTTGACAATTTGTTTGCCGACTGGCACTCAAACGACTAACACATGTTGTCATTGGCATCACTTGTTATCAAGCGAGTTACCCAAACCACATTTGGCATATTCATGCAAAAAAATCTTTACGTGTTGTTTTCTGTGGCACTTTTTCAAAGTACACAAGTTGAACTGCCAAGGTGTGTTACGTGGCAAAGTGCTTGCCCCTTTTGTGGACATATTTAAACATTGTCAGCAGCATTCCTAGTGTGAGATCTGTGAAAATTCTATTCACTGTTTCCAGTGTACTGACATTGTACCAAACATTGCCTGCCAACTTTTTGCTGTCAGTTTGCCCTTTACAGAAGACTACCTATCATGCGTTATACAGGATTTGTAGAATGTTCTAGCAGTGTTACTTTGGAATGCACAAAGTTGCTTGTTATCACATCAGCAACAGGTTGTACCATCTTTTGTTGGACCAATTGCAATTCTTGATGCGTACTAGTTGGAGACATTCTTACAAGCACTGTCCGTACCAGAGTTGCTAGTGCAAATTTCCTTCGTTCCCCATCAAGATGGAACAAGCTGCTATAAGAGTAAGTACGTTCCCAAAATGAAGAGTTCTTTATATGCGGGGTCAGTCTTGAATATAGAAGAAAGAAAAGAAAGATATGGAAATCTACTAGCTGCACTGTCAATTCAGTGCCATGTGCAAGGTGATGCTTGAGTAGCTGTTCTTGTGACAGTTATCACTCAGGCAACTTCACCTGCTGCTCAGTGAATTAATGATCACTGAAGCACTTCGTTGCAATGCTGTCATTGTGAAATGGCATGTTGCTCACCCACACAAAAGGACTCGGTGCAGTCAGGCACTATTCGTACAACTAGTTGCCTGTGTAACAAAGGTCTTCAGCATTGGAATCTGGCTGTAAGCCATTTACGCTACTTAGCTCAGGTCACGCTAAGATGCCATGAATAGCAAGTTGCATTTAAGGTAACTTTTTAAGCTCACTACCTGCTGCAACATGGTTCTAACTTTTGTTCAAGCCACAATTCTGACATAGATACTGCATTGCCAATTTTAGTCATGACTTTGCACAAACTGGCTGTCATGCCAAGCTGTTATGGTATTACAAAGGTGGGGGACTAAGAAAAAAGATTTAGGATTTCTATACCTCCTTTGGCAATCTCTTCGGAGGTATACACTTCCTTTGAGAGCACTTAGAACTTCTCATTCACACTGTGTGAAAGAGCACTACACTTTTGGTATCTAGTTGGAGAATATTCTTGCTATTATTGTTGCTGGAAGTTGCAGTTTGAATGCGTGGACAAAATGTGGGAGTGAAGACAGGATGCAGTGGCACTAAAAGGCTTTCTTATTCTTCTGCAATTTGAAAAATGCAGACACATGTGTGCAGCCTTGTCTCCCCCCCCCCCCTGTCAAACTTGCGCTGAACCAGCGTTTAAAGTTTGCTCGAACATGTTGAATATTTCTGTGAAATGTCAAACAACTTGTCGAAAGGATTTGATTCCAAATTTGCTTTCAGTAATCTGCTATCCACTGAAGGTGTGGTTTTGCCATTAAACAAGGATAAGATCCTCTATAGTTAGTGGGAAATATGCATAATTGACAACACTGTATGTGGTTCGCGTTTTTAATTGTAGCCTTTAACAGTACGGCATCGAAAGACTTGTTTGGAGTCAAAAAGTGGCTCACAACTGTCCCGTATTGAACCACCCTCTAGGTGCATGCCTAAATATTCAATGTATCTTCCTTTAATGACTCTGCCAATGTGCATTGAGACTGTGCACAGTCTAATCAACAGATATTATATATTATGCAGTTGACTTACATCACCTGCCTACTCCTGCTGTCTAGTTGTTTTAGAGTTGCAAGTGTATACGTCAGGTCACCGAATGCTGGTGCACGACACTGTTTAATTGACGCTGGTGTCAATGACTGCACAAAACTCAAGCAATCTGATGCTGAAAAAATTGACTTGAAGTGCACATAATTTTAAAAACTTTTGTGTTAGCATGCAGTGTGCACGCTGTTTATTTTAATATAGTGTTTTGAATAACCTTGGAACTAAGGACATGAAGATGCTGGTACAAGCGATTTCGTGAAAGGGTTCTAAGCACAAGCTCGGGTTGGTGGCGATGATGTTTGTATGTACGTAACTTTGCACCATTCCACTTTTGTGTGCAGCATCCCTCGGTTTCACTACTTTTGTTACTGTCTCAAGACATTTTATGTTTTGCTTATTCTCGTAGGTGTGCGTCGTCCACCACATTTTTGTTGTTCTCGTTTCCGTATACTGCTGTCTTCGACTGTAGCATGCATCTCATTTTGAAATCCTCGCTTAGAGCACGCGAAAGTGGTAAGCGCACATTTCACGTACGTAGTGTACCGCCTTGTTAATTTATTTTTGGCATTCTTAGAATGCGTGTTTTTCTCAAAATTGTTTTGCCTTTATGATCGAAATAAAGAACGCTTCTGAAACACTGTTGCTGTTTCGTCACTCCTTGCCAGGGAGGTTTGTTCACGTTTCTGAGAGAAGCATCTGGAGGCATGCGAATGACTGTGCTGTCTTCAACAGGGTAAGTTCAGCTGCTACAGTCGTTGCCTGTGCATGTGTTGAATACCTCAACATAATGGATATGCATATAAAGTAAATCTATAATGTTCATTGTCGATATCAGGATCATGTCCCAAAAATCACAAAATGTAACAATCGCTCGCATGGAGCTCGATATTTAAAATTACCCATTCAGGCAAATTATTAATATAAATCAAGAAAACGAAAACGATGAGCTGTATGCCCCATACGGCTGCTGAATGTACAGAAATAAGCATTTATTTTGGGCAGTACTTACGTTCCAAGAACCATTTTATTAAATCTGAACTCTTGCTGTAGGGAAACTTCATGACCTGCCTGTCTGTCTCTGCATTACTTGCGGTGTCAGTCGGAGAATGTTCTTTAATTCATGTGCTTCATTGTGGCGTTCTTCATTATCGAAACCAACCAAATACGAGGGTAACATATTTCTATCCTTTGATGCCTACATTGCAGGTACGCAGAAATGGAGGCATTTTTGTTTGTGAGAAGTCCGCTATGTAATCTTTATCTCCAAAAACACCCATCTTGCGATGAATTTAGTCGTTAATGCAATCAGCATTGAAGCAATGTAGCGAAACGTTGCTACTGCCAAAACGTCACGTGTGAGGCGTGTATGCAGTCAGGGTCGTCTCGCTAATTTCTCTGGACTACACTGCACCATCTAGCGGCAATGCTGCGAAATCTGCGTGGAACTTGTGTGAAACATAAATAGACAAAATTGTCTGAAAATACAAAATGTGGGTCCAATTCTGCCCAACGCTGGAGAAAATTTAGTTTCTTTTTGTGAGATAGAAGAGTGGCACGTAGCTATGACACAAGTTCGTTCCAAAAGGGTTTGTTGAAAAGCGTCCCATACCCAATTCCCCAACTTGGTCCGACGGTCAGTTTCAAACGGAGTTCCATCAGCAGAGCAGCTCGACGCTCTACCCTTTAAGGACACGGGCTACCCAGTAACCTAGGTTGGCGTGAAAAAGGTTAGGCACAGGCAGATAGACATACCGTAAGCTGGGTGAAGTTCCCAAAGATGCGAATTGCATTAAGAGATTGAACAGTTTATTAAGGCGAAAGCCTTAGGTCGCTCATGGGTCGAAACATCCAATGTCCGGCGTTATGGCACCAAAATTCATTGTGCCACCATGTGGGACCTTAATTATGATAGAGGAAATTAAAGCACTCGAACCCACGACCTTTGGTGTTAATTAGGACAAAGTTGAGGCACAATTAAGATAGCGTTAAAGCACTCGACCTTTGGTGGAGTGAAACGCACATTTGGTGTTAATTAGGCCAAAGTTAATTGAGGTTGAATGAATTAAGGCCCTTGAACCCACAACCTTTGGTGGATGAAAACAATAGGAAGCAACAACGCATTCGAATGAGAATTTCAAGTAATTTAATGAATGTCTCGTGAGCGCAACGGCTTTCGCGTTCATCTCTTTAGCGTATGCTGAAGTTACTGCGAATTTTAAAGGGGTTGGGGTACTTCATGGGCTCTCCAAGGGCTACCTATTTATCTATTTTTGTATCTATAACCATTTTCCCGCTAACCAGGATTCTTTGCAAACACTCATCGAGGGTTTGCGAAGAACTCCTCCGCCTGCGCTCTTCTTTCTCGCTCCTAAAGCCCCCTATATTTATAAAAGTAGCGCCATCCACTTCCCTCCTCCTCCGTTCCACTATCGCGCTCGGCGCGATCGAGGCGCGATATCGACAGTGGCGCCGCCTGCGTCGGGCCTGCCGTGGCAGACGACAGCTAACGCGCTACCAGAGGAAATCCGAGGAAAACTTCGATCGCGCCCTGCGGAGACGTTTTTGAGGCGCGATTTTGCTTCGTCAGTCAGTAACTGGTCTTAATAATGCCGTTTTGGAAGTAGCAACGCGACGATGCGAGACGGCGCAAATATCAATTGTGCAGCAAGCGTTTGCGCACGCCGTATGGTAAACAAAGAAAGCCTTTTGCCCTAGCCTTGTCGGTTGCGGCAACTTAAGGCGCAGCAGCATGCCATCACAACGAAGTTCGTGTCCCTAACACGTTTGATCCGTTTGTGCGTACAGCACTTTCGTCGCACAGGCCCGAGAATGGCAGTCGGAGCGCGCTGGAAAGAAAAAAAATATACAAAAGCGCGACGCGAACTTCCACGTGACACGGATTGGCCAATGGGGGAGCGGAGGAGGCTGGGGCGACAGGAGGCGGCTAAGACAGGGCGAGGAGGAAGCGCCGGGGTGAGCGCGGTGGTGGCAAGATCTAAGAATGGCGCTACTTTTATAAATATAGGGGTTTTACTCGCTCCCTCATCAACGCGCCGCCTACAACGCTTGAGCGTAGCAGACGACCTTTCGCAGTGAATGCACGCTTAGAAATGCGCTGTGCTTTAAGTGTTCGCGCTGGCGTTCTAGCTCCGAGTAACTACCTGTATAGCATAGAATTTTGATACGGAGGGTTATATATATATATACAAATTCAGTGACGGCAGCTTCTTTTTCCTGTTTTAATAACTATTTTATAAGTGTCTAAACGAGCGCTAACGCCGTACCATGACGACTCCGAATGTATCGCGTGCGCTTCATTTGTCAAGCGCGTGTCGCAAGATCTTGTTGCGAATGGTTGTAAATAACACGTTTACTATCGAATGCCAACATCCTGGCCTCCAGCACACCCTCAGTAATGTAAATAATCCGCGCCGTCCTTGCCAATTGAATTCGCAGCGCGTATAAGCTATCACGCTCAAAGGCTGGCAGAGGGCACGGACGTCGCACCAGCCTTAGTGTCCTACGGCAAGTGTGTCTCAGAGACATTGTGGCCGTACGAACTGGTAGTTAAACGAACAAGCAAGCGAACGACTAAACGAACGAGCTAACGACTTAATTAACGACGACTAAACGAGCCAGTGAACGAGCGGGCGACCGCACGTTTTCTTTGCGAGTGCTCCACCCCCGCATCTTAACCTTCATACACTTTAAAGTTCACGTCCCAAAGACCTATGATGCTGTCGTTCGGCGACGAACGCACCCTGTAATTCGGTTTCGGCAGAGCACGCACGCTTTTCATCGATGCTTTTGAGGGCGGTCGCCAACGAAGAACACGAACAAAAGAGGCAAAGCGCTCTAAAGGCTAGTAAGTAACCCCAAAAGACACAGTTGCTTTTCGAAGATTAATTTTCACGTTCGAGCCTCAAATGTCAAAAGGATTGTGCTGAATCGTAAAAGTTTCCTAATCACATTTTCGCACGCAGCCTCGCGCCGCGAACTCAAGCCTATTAGCGTACAAAACGATTAAGCTTCGTGCCTTTGCTGAAACTATTGTGGCATCCGAAGGCGCAGCATGTCATGGTGATGGAAAATGCCGTGAAGCGACGTCGCACTTGCCGCAAAACTTAGTTCAAGGCGTTCGCAAACCAAAACAATACGGATGCCAACATGCGCTCCTCGCCAGTAGTAGCACACTGTACCAGTAGGTAGACGCTTTTCGGGCGAAAATGGCGATGGAGCGCGACTATGAACAAACTAGAGTGTACTAGAATATGGTCGAGTGGGACGAGCGGCTGGGGCGGCGCATGCTTTGCAGTGAGGCGCCCGACGTGGAAAAATACTGGGGCGGCGCTGCGGTTGAACTGGATTGGGCTGCATCAAGGTCGCGCCGTTGGAAACTGCTGGCGATACAGCTCGGCAGGGTCATTCGTAGTACTTCGCGCGCTGGTATTTGCGTTCAGACCGATAAAATGGGGTTCATAATTGCATATGGCATGTATTTATGCCTTAAGAATAAATTCCTTTCCTTTCTCTTCTTTATTTATTTTTTATTATTTTTTAATGCCGCTTGGTGATTGCGCGTGCATTGCGGCCGCAGTGTCGGCTTTCATTTTACTATGTTATTGTACGGTTCCCTTTGGAGAAAAAATGTTTTTGTCGTTCTTCAAGCAACATGTATGTCTTGTGTGTATTGTTGCGCATATAGTTTTCCATCAGTAGGTCTTGCGAAACGCACACGAAGCAACATATGTAACGTTCCTGCTTGCCGCTTCAAACAAGTAAAGCATATCTGCCCCATCCGGCGCCTTGAACTCAGATTTACTGGAAGCATTGGTATAGATAAAAAAAAATAGGAGTAAACTGCAGTGCAACATTCCATTCAAGTGTCCGCATTTCTCGCGTAACAGAATGTGGAGTAATTGGTACGGGGTCATTTACTGCAGTCGGACCTTGAGCGCCGAAAACGGTTTTAGTTAGCCATTCTATATGCTAATCTTTGGCCGTAAGCCGTACGTGGATTTTTTTTTCAGTCGATTCTTCAAAAAATAAAATAAAGCCTGCGCGGTAGCCTAATTAGTGCCTATATCGTGGATACGGCGTTGCGCTGCTAATTCTGGAGCTCGCGGGTTCAATCCAGGTCGCGGAATTCCATGGGAACGAATTGGAATAGACTCGTGGTACTTCTATTTAGGTGCGCGTTAAAGAACCCCAGGTGGCAAAAACTATAGCGGTTGCCTCATAATCATATCGTGGTTTTGCCACGTAAAACCCAAGAATTTGCTTACATTAAAAAAAAAAAAGAAAAAAGCAGGTGGCTGCGTTCTTCGGCCTATTTCTGGGGGTGTAAACAACATAAATTATTCTAGAGTCTGATTTCCGAGAAAAACATGTTACGCTTATCCTATATTTCATGCGTAATTGTAATGCCGTTCCCAAATGTATGACCGCTCAACTCTGTAGCGTTCAGTTATCTGATGCACTATCATAACGACTATAATAAACAATTAAAGGAACGGCATACCTCACACAGAGGTAGAGATATGTGCAGATCTGTTGCGTTCGTTGAAGAAGATAAGTGTGGTACCACATGGGGCACTCAGTTTTAATGGGTTGCAAACATGATGAGACTGTCAGCAATTCTTGTCTGACTCAAGTTAGCAGATTTACAGGCTGCCCCAAAACGGGGCGTTTATATAGAGCTAGGAACTTGTTAAGCAGGACTTATTAACACCCGTCCGTTAATTCTCTCAGGAACTGCGCCTCTGCGCAACAGCCACGACTATCCGACAGCAAAATTATTCGGAATAACAGTCCTCACTTGCATGCAGTCACTCACCTTTGAGACTTCAATAGTGCTGTTATGCATTATATTAGAACGGAAATGACTATTCCGCGTCGTACATCATAATAATAACACTTGCACACACACAAACACACACACACACACACACGCACGCACGCACGCATATATATACAGGGTGTTTCAGCGAACACTTTCAAAATTTATTTAAGGTTACCTGTGGCAGATAGCCCGATTCTAGTTAAAGAGCTGGTCTACTGGAAGAGGCGGGCATTACTTGCAAAAAACATTGAAATGCATAATCGACTAATTACCAAAAATTGACTAGTTTTTAACTAATTACCTGATGGCCCATATTGCAATTTACAAATTGTAGTCGTGGAGTTCGCAAAGCGGATCCATTTGGAATTAATTATCAGGATAACACCAGTTTCGAGATATTAATTCCCAAACTTTGCGCAGAAATGCATTGGCGTTCCAGCTAGTTTTGTGCATCAATGCGTAAATCGACGTTTTGTTAAAAACTTAACTGGAACACCAATGCATTTCTCCGCAAAGTTCGGGAATGAATATCTCGAAACTGGTGTCATTCTGAGAATTCGTTCTAAGTGGATCCTCCTTGCGAACTCCACGGCTACAATTTGTAAATTGCAATGTGGGCCATCAGGTAATTAGTCGATGATGCATTGCAATTTTTTGTGCAAGTAATGTCCGCCTCTTCAAGTAGACCAGCTCATGAACTAGAATTGTGCTCTCTGCCACAGGCAACCTTTCAGAATTTTCGAAAGTGTTCGCTGAAACACCCTGTATATATATATATATATATATATATATATATATATATATATATATATATATATATATATATGGTTTTGCCTGCCATGAATATTATTTCTGCGAATGAGTTTTATTTCCAGTATTTACTAATAAGTGTGTTTGTTTCTGCAAACACGTGCGCTTATTCCGGTCGGGAGTTCTCACTTTCTCAATTACTGCATTTAGAATGTTTGTTATTTTCCCCTTATATATATATATATATATATATATATATATATATATATATATACCCTTTGAGTTCATTACCTAGAAATACATTGGTCATTCTTCGCGCCACGCAGTAATAAACCTGGTTTATTTCACTGTAATATTGTTTTCTTCGATCCTTGTCCCTGATCAATATCCACCAACAAGAAGCGCGTGTAAAATGACACGATATCAATAATAAAAGTTTCTTACGTAGCCTTCATGGTGCGGAGATACCAGTTACTTTTAGAGGACAGTGGTAAAAACAGCAGTTCACCTGGCTAAAACTACATTTGGCACCGGCCGTCAAGAGTCATGGGCGCACCGAAGCAACTAAACATTAAAAAAATGTACTGTACAGAGGTTCTGCGAGAAAAACTGGGCGTCCGTCAGCGTCCGCGTAGCGAACGCGCGCTCGCTAGCAGACGACGCGCTTGACAACGACAGCAAAATTGAAGACGTCGCGTTGTATAATCCCTGCCTCAAATATATATGTTTGACAAAATGGTGTAAACATAAAGTTGCAGTTGAAATAAAGCACTATTTTAAGAGCGTACTATGCGCAAACGGCCTCGGCGCCCGCAGCGAAATTACGTTGAATATGCCGCGGAGCGCGTCTCCGCCCCAATCCAGTTCGCTCGCAGCGCCCTCGCACTATTTTTCCACACGCGGCGCCTCAGCGGCAGAGCGCCGTTCGGCCCACTCGACCATTGTCTAGTACACTCTACTCTAGATGTCCCTAGGTTGTTAGGTCGCTTTTCGGCGTTGTTTTCGAGTGCGAAATGCACCGGTCGCACCCGAAACCAACAACAAAAACAACCGTGAGAACCTAAATTATCGAGCTATCAAGCGTCCTTCTACGACTATGGGTACGTCGGCTTCACTGCTGCTGTTTTGCATCGTTACTGGAATTAGAGTTTATTGTCGTCCGACCTCGTCCGCTCGCAGCTGTGATGACCGCGCAATTAAAGGCATGCTATCACCGACCGAGAGAACAGGGCGAGAGTAAAATATAGTAGGGTCGCTGCGAGCAGCCGTATTGCTAGTCATTTCCGCTTTGTTCTGACTGTCAACTTTCGGTTTCCCTGCCAGCTTTGGCCGCCATATCTCGCACCGCACGAGGCAAGTTCTACGAGCTACTCGTGAGATCGTTGGTGGGTCCATCGGCGGCACGCAAGATGTTTAGCACGAGTTCTTCAAACAGAAACCTCGTCGCCGTGTGTCAAGTGACGTCCACTTCGGATAAGGCGGCCAACTTTGAAACGTGCTCTACGCTTATCCAAAAAGCTCAGGAGAGAGGAGCCAAGGTGAGAGCTCGAGCGCATCTATTGCAGGAACATACAAGCTGCAATATTTGTTGATATTGAGAAGCATTTGTGCATATCGATGGCCGTACAGCCTGTTAGCGCCTCCTTGACAATATTTGTCCTGACTGTATGAACGCTTGTAATAAATCACTAGCATCTCGTAGCGTTCGTTGAATAGGAGCACCAAATTATATGACTCTTTTGGCTAAACTGTTTGCTTGTTCGAGCTGAAATTTAGCACAGAGTTAGCATTGCCCGGTGTACTTAGTTTGCATAGATCACTTGCCTGTTTCGTTCACAACAAATCCAAAGTGCGCGTCGTCTGTGGCACCACCACAAACAAAACATGTTGATTTCACTGCAACGGAATGGTGGCGCCATCTGTCACCGCTACGGCGAAACAATGTATGGCGTTTCCGTTCGTATTTACCGAGCTTTCTTATTTACGGAACACTCGGTATTTGGTGGAAATTTACCATGTGGAATGTGATTTTGCAGCACAGCCTCCATATTTTGATATAGCAGCGGGCTTGCCATGATTTCACTTAACCATCATTGTTGTCTTCTAGGTAGTCTTTTTACCAGAAGCAGTTGACTTCATAGCGGAAAAAAAGGCTCAAGCTTATGAATTGGCCGAGCCGCTGGATGGTCCCATTGTTACCAAGTACAAGGAACTCGCAAGGAAGCTAGGTGTGTGGCTCTCACTTGGCAGTGTCCATGTTAAGGTAGGTTCTAAGCTTTCTAAAGATATAAGTGACTTACCCCAAGTGGATAGGGCTTGAAAGACGAATACATACACATATCCGCAATGTCATACTTTCTTTTCTTTCTGTATTTTGCCTCACGGCAGGACATTTACGTTTCTTATTAAATCTGTCATCGCTGAAGTCTAGAAGAAAGCACAATAAAGCCATTTATTTCTATTGAAGCAGTTTTGCAGAGCTTCAACATATTCAATTGTACATGATGCTACAATGGTGTATTTCACCTTCATGATGAACGATAAAGCATCTTACAAACCAGCCTCTGTAGAAGGTTTGGTAAATGAAAAGGTTTTCTGTGCACAAGTTTTCAGGCAGTTTGGGACATATTCACTACAGTATATGTATGAAAGCTTGTGCATGGCTACGTTATCAAGCTCACTACTTTGGGCATTTGTCAATCCTTTTTTTATGTTAGAGTTGCTAATCTTCACTTTCCAAGAGAGCATTTTGAAAAGCCATTTTTTATGTTCTTCTGTGAAGCAAGGATAGGATTTATCCAAGGATGAAAATTTCCTCTGATGACAATAAAACTTTGCAGGACCCAAATGAACCGAGCAGCCGCATTTACAACACACATGTGGTCATCAACAGTACAGGGGACGCAGTGGGAACGTACAGCAAGGTTCATCTCTTTGATGTTGACGTCGGAACGGTCAGGAGCCGGGAGTCAGACTACACCATTGCAGGGTCGACAATTCCCGTACCTGTCACAACACCTGCTGGAAAAGTTGGCCTTGGAATTATATCCTTCTTTTTATATTATTATATGAGGCACAGTCTGTGGCACAGCTGTGTGTACGTTGTATGTTTTTAACGTGCTGAGCAATACTGAAAAGCACGAAATTTTTTCATTTTACTGTCTCGCCACAGTCGATTTGAATTGCTTGCTGCTCCTACACTTGTCGCAGCTCAAGTTCAAAATTCAAGATTGCCATTATTGTTACATATAATTTATACTTTATACAGCCACTGATGTCTGGACCTGTGCCAACTGTACATCTACTGAGAACTGTGGCTTAGGGAATCTACCGGTGCCAGAGGTTGTGGTGATAGTTTCAGTATTCTACTCGAAATAACCAGTGCCAGTTGATGTGGCTTCCTCGCAAGAGACATGCAGCTATAAATGAAGTGTGTCACGTGCATGCACCTGTTTAATACATCACGTGTGCTTGATGAGCCCAGCTGTGGCTAGTTTAGAAACGCTCCCCAAACAAGTGTTCATGCTCCCATGTCGCAGCTCCCACACTAGGCACAGCACTTGCAGCCATCTGGGGCACCACATATGGTATGGCTAATGCTGAATGCTTACCCGTTGGTATAAGTGTTGACCGGTTAAACGCAGCTGCTGGCTTCCGTTTGTTTGGCTACAAATAAGGCAGAGGTTCACAAGAAGGTGAAGACTTGGAAGTAACCAACAGCTAGAACAACTGCTTTCCTTGGCAGCGTTTATGTAGCTCACTTTCCTCCACCCTCAAACGAGGAGAACAGAGGTGTGTGTACAGTAGGACGAGGCAAGTCAGAACGTTACAGGGGTTTTGGTCGCGACTGCCGTGACAAGAATCTTCATGTGTAAGTGTGTCGTAGGAAACCATAGGTTGACAGAATGAGTGGATACTCACTCACCAATATTTTCGTAGGCTATGTAGTCGCGTCCCGTCCCAACGTGGGTGCAGCCCGCGACCCCTGCTGACCACTAAACCAAGAGTGGGTGGGGAGGGGTTCCTCAGGACTCAATAAAGTTATTTCTCTCTTTATGTAGTCGCATTCCTTGCCATGCTTAGCAGCACTCAATCACATTCATAGACAGTTCCGATTCACGCTTACTGGCACTCACTCACATACATGCTCACATCAACTTACGCCGGCTGACAGGCGCTCATGTTGATACTCAAGTCCACTCAAAGTCACAGTCACTCACTTTTGTTTGTACTCGCGTTAACTGGCACTCACTCCTGTTCATACTCACATCCATTCACAACTTTAGTCACTCACTAACACTGTATCTCACGCCTGTGAAATGAGTAGGGAGCAAGTATGAGTCAGTGTACTCGTGAGTGAGCATGCCGACCAAGGAAAGAAACTGACTTGTATCAAGCGGCCTCCAGTTAAGAGTCAAAAGAGCAAACTGGAAAGTGCCATTCTTGCCCTGACGAAGACATGTCACCTTGTCGTTATGTCAGCTGCAGGCTGACCATTTGGAGATATGTTATGTCGCTGCTGTTCAAATGCAATGTTCAATTTCAGATTGGCAAATATCTAAGGAAAACTGGTGCAGCTTTAACCTATAATAACCAGCAAGAAGAGATTCTGCAGTCGTATTTGTTTCCTTGACTACTTTGACTCCACTGCTATGACCTCAGGTTTCCCGAATTCTCCCTCAGCTTGGCCAAAATGGGTGCCGAGATATTGACGTACCCTTCAGCGTTTACTGTGCCCACCGGAATGGCTCACTGGGAGGTGGGTTTCTTTGCTGTATGCATTTTGTGTCTGCTGAAACCATGTGAACATTTATGACATGTATGATCTTTTTTAGTTCTTTTTTTTTTCCTCTCTCTCTCTTTGCAAACTCTGCTTGAATATTGCTTTGAAATATTGCATTTCGTGTACGAAGGGGTACTTGCTGCACATTGTCATACCAAACTTATCTGGTGGCTTTAGTAAAGCTTTACTCCACTTGTGAATTTAGCAGAACTAATGAGCTGAGACATAATGTTGTCAGCAGTTAATGACCCAGAACGTCTGCCTATGAGACAAAAGCTTAAATCGAAGCCGACATTGCCATACACTTCCCTTCACAATGGTTTAGCTATTTGCTACTGAGAAAACAAAAAAGAAAATATCAGCAGACTTCAGTGATTCCTATGGCTCTGAACTCGTTTACTGCAACGGTAGCAGTTTCTCACAGTGGCCACTGCCATCTCAATAACAGTGTCTTTGCGGTGCACATAACATTGCCCTCGTCCATGACAGTATTGCGTGTTCTGGCCTCTAAAATCCATGCACAGACGCCATCAATCTTGGAGTCTCCTATGCAGTGAAGCCTACAGGTTACATCGCACCAGTGCTGCGCACTAGTGAAGTGGTGCGCACTAGTGAAGTGGTGCATCCACCTCTCATCTGCACATTTTTATAATAATGTGAGCCTTTACCCATTGTCGGTGTTGGGGCACAGCTTTAGTTTTTCTTTGCCGTATGTCTTATACAACAACGCTTGTGTACCATATGCATTCATCGTTGTCCTGTCTACGTCCACTGCAGAACAAATGTTTCTCCCAGTGATCTTTCATTACCCCTGTCTTGTACCAGCTGATCCCATCTTATACTGCAAATTTCCTAATTTCGTCACACTACCTATAGTTTTCTGCCATCCTCGACTGCGCTTCCCTTCTCCTGGCACCCATTCTGTGACTGCAATAGACCACCGGATATCTGCCCTATATGCATTAACATGGACCGCCCAACTCCATTTCTTCCTCTTAATATCAACTAGAATATTGTCTACTTCCATTTACTCTCTAATTCACACTGCTGTTTTCCTGCCTCATAACGTTACTACTAACATTTTTTTTTGTTCCATTGCTTGTTTCATAGTCCTTAAATTCTTCTCAAGCCTCTTTTGTTAAATTAATCTCAAGTTCCTGTCTGATACGTTAGTACTGGTAGAAGGCAATGTTTATACAATTGATTTTTCAAAGATAGCAATAAGCTGCCTGTCATGACTTAGTACTGCCTGCCGTATGCGCTCTAACCCTTTTTTATTCTGTAAACTTGTTTCTCATGATGTGGGGACCCTGTGCATGGGTTGCATGTTAAAGGGCCCCTCACCAAGCCACATAGCAAATTTTGGTTATACGCTGGAAGTTGTTACATGCCCTCTAGGGAGCATTCTACTACAAGAATTTTTCAAATCGGTTCCTTAATAGTCGAGATATAAATATTTCAGTGTGGCGGACCCATGATTTCAGGAGGCGAGTGCCGCTGCCAAGAGCGACACTCTCTCCCTTTGCCCCATCTAGCCTCAGCAAGTGAAATTCCCTCCCTGCATTCTCCCATGCCAAAGCCGGATAATAGTGTGATGTATACGTCACGAGCCCTGCCTCTCTTTTCTTTCTCGCTTTGTTTGCTGTGCGGTGCACTTCCGGTGACGGCCTCGAGTGCGAGCTGTTGCGTTTGTCTTGTTTCGCGCAGCGCATGATTTGTACGCTGTGCACGAGAACACCCGACTAGCGGTGTAAGTCAGTGCTGCACGAACACTGAGGCAGATGCAAGCGGATCGCAGAGCATGATTGCGCGCTGGAACACGGTAGAAAATGGCATAGTTTCATTGTCAGCACATGCGCCTGCACGACGTGGCAACAAGCACACGAAACGGAAGTACATCTCTCTTGCTGCAGTGCGAAGTAAAACAAAAACACGAGACATTCGGTTTGCGTCCTTTATTAGTTCTCTAAACCTTAATTCGTGTATTGAAGCAACAGATTACACAAATAACATATGTTGCCTTGAATAATTTTCGAAGTCACGTGTCACTATGAGCGATGGCACAGCACAGACACATGTACGTAGGCACACTTGCACGTATACGTCACCTTCCGGCTTGGAGCACAGCACCCGCGAGGAGAAGGGTAAATGGCGGTCGGTTTGAAATTTCAGCTCTTTCTGCGGTGCATAGCAATGTAATACATAGCAGACACGATCATGAAAGAGCATTGTGTGCACTGCGCTTGTCAGCTCAAAATGGCCACACCTGGTAAGGGGCCAGGACCCCAGGTGGTCGAAATATATTTGGTTGCCTCCACTGCCAGGTCTCTCACCTACAATAATTTTACCTTATGGTGAGGCTGAAAGGGAGAATGAAGACTTAGCCTGCTGATGACAACACGATGATGACGGCGACTTGACAATGACGACAACATGCATCACTAGCGTAATGGATAGGGCGAACAGCCATGGCAAACCGGGTTTCGAGTTTTTGCCTTCGGTTCCAGGAAAGGGGATGATGTTCATGCTTCTATTTCATAGAGTGTATTATCTACGAAAAAGAAAAAGTTTGTTTAATGAAGGGAGATATTTGGGGAGTGTGTATTCTTTGCCTACATGAATTGATGTACTCTGCAGTGGAAGCAAAAAGGCTGTAGAAAGAGGTTCAGAGGAGTTTTAAAAATAAAGCATGCTTGATTTGTCATCAATTCCGAAGCACTGTAGATGCTCTAAAGGAAATTAACAGTGTCATCGGCCCACTTGCTTTGCTATGATAATTGACCTTCTGGTTAGAACATAAATTCAGAGAACTCGCTGATGTCTATTTAATTTCATATATACAGCACAATTGTCTTCAAGTTTGCATAGTGTTAAGCATTACTGTAATTTCGTTGCGATGTTGAGATTCTCATTTTATTCTTGGGAATTATTTTCCATCACTTCTTTGTTACTTTAGTGATCCTCATTTCATTATTTTCTGTGTTACGCTGTTGTGTTCCCTGTCACTTTTGTTTACTTGGTGTGTGACTGTCGAGCGTGGCCACTCATAAGGAGCACATGCTTCGGTGGGCAAAAGTGTACCTGTACGAGCACATGGCCTAATGAACAAATTGTTAATGACAATTAATAACTAAAGAAGAGCAGCAAACCACCACCTGCAGTATTACTTAAAATTTGTTAACATTTTCATTGCTTTTTGTGGATGCAGGCAATGATGCGTACGCGTGCAATTGAGAACCAGTGCTACGTTGTGTCCGCTGCACAAGTTGGGCAGCACAATTCCAAACGGTCTTCTTACGGACATGCGCTGGTGAGTTATTGTCGCATTAAAGCTTTTGATTAGCTAGAGAAGAGTTTTGTTACGCTGTGTTACGATAACTCGTATCGTTTTCTTTCT
The DNA here is from genome assembly GCF_013339745.2 of Dermacentor silvarum. Lineage (NCBI taxonomy): Eukaryota > Metazoa > Arthropoda > Arachnida > Ixodida > Ixodidae > Dermacentor > Dermacentor silvarum. Next base: position 58,067,157 of record NC_051163.1, on the reverse strand, counting down.
GTAATTTGTGTTTCGTTATGTTCTTTTCCGTTGTGCAATGCTAGGCACACCAATTACTAATAATTTAACTTATTAAGTTTTCACTTAAATAACTATTTGTTTGGTTTTATTGTAGAAATGTGCTGTCTCTATAAAAAAGAGGTGTGCAAGCTCTAATTTTCTTTATGTGCAACCGTGTTTGAGCAGTTTGCAAGGTTAAGTGCTGTGCCCCAGCCATGGCACAATTTTCGCTCACTGCCTGCGTTTTCGAAGGTGCTTCACGGACATATGTGTTTCATAATTGCCAGTTCACTTTTGTCAGCTTTGCCGCAATAAAGCCGTGTTGTGCAGTGAAGCATGTCAAGAGTTAAAAAGGGCCACTGTCACGGAACATCGTACGTGCCGCTTAATTATATGCAGGCATGCACTCAGTCCCCTGTCTCAATACGAGCGCCTGCAGAAATAAGAGTTGTTTCTGACATTTCCGTTGCGATTTGCTGCCTGCCTCAGTCTCGCGTCTTCCCGGCTGTGTTTTTCCCCCCGGATTCCTTAAAAAATGTATAAACGGGGCTCTACTGTAGTTACTAAATGTAAAGCGTCGCAGAAAAATGCAAAACAACTGCACTGGGAAATGCACTGAGCAAGACTTCTATGGCTGCACTATGTGCGTTGCTTCTGCAGCATTGCTTGCTAAGTACTGTGGAAACTTGTTTGGCCGCAAAAGGTGCAAAATTGAAGGGATGATTGCGTTGCCATCTAACCAGCTCTCTGTGGCATCGTTGATTTTGGCAATGTTTGGAAAATCCTATAAAGTTTTCGAAGAATGATCACCGGTCTCGTGTGATTCGGTGCTTCTGTTTAGTGTGTGCCCCTTTAGTGCTGGGTGCACATCCTTTTCTTTTTTCCCCCGTCAGGTGGTGGACCCATGGGGCTGTGTTGTGGCTCAGTGCTCAGACACGGTCGGCCTGGCGTTGGCCGAGATCAACCACGATCTGATTAAGAAGGTGCGACGTGCTATTCCCGTTTGGGATCACCGGAGGACTGACCTCTATGGAAACCTCTCGCCGTGTTGGAGCGCCAAAAACAGTGGCAAGCAGTAGCACTCATCAGTCCCCGTGCTTATCGAGATTTTGCAACATACCGGTTCTGAGCATCTAAGTGGTTTGTAACAGAATGCTTAAGCAAGGGAAAGCCAGATTTTGGCATCAATTGCAGTTGTCCAAGACCAAGGCTTGCCACCATCTCCAGCTTGGAAGAGAGCACTCTGTAGATTGATTTTCTGATGATGCTGGACACACCGGCAAACTCAGGCGTCAAACTCGGGAGCAGAAATTGGAATGCCATTTTATAATTGCTATAGAGTACAAGGCAGTTATACAGTACAAGGCAAAAAAAAAAAAAAAAAAAAACGTCCGCTTCAGCTTTCTTCATAAGAAGTCCACGAATTTTACCATGGGATAGCAAATGTTGTGAAACTAACTTTAAATGTTCTAGCCGCACTTACAAGCATCTTTAACTGCAACTAGACTGTTTCTATTTGCGCGAAATAGAAAATGGGCTGGCATGCAATAGTAGCTTAATATTTGTGTGCTAGTATAATTTGTAAGGCCTATTGGGAACAGATGATTTGCAGCAGCAGTACAAGTTTGTGTGCCCGTTAGAACTGCTTTCGCAGTCGAACACCATCATAAATAACATGAACGTAATGAACTATCGGATATAAATGGAATAAATCTCACATTTTTCTTGCTGTTATTAGCGTTTGACATATATATGCCTATAACAAATATCACATATAACGGAGGCATTTTCGTGCTGCATACAAGTTTGTTACAGCCAAGTTTGGCTGTATGTCTAGCATGATTTTACCTCACCCATTTTGCTTTATTTGCCCATAACCCAGCTGCTGGGTGCCTCATAATAAATACGTACAATACATAAATTGCCAACTTGTGTGTTTTTCAGCTGGTGTCAGGCACACATCTGGTGCGACATGGACAGTATTGCGGGAGGCAGGCTCTGTATGGCTGACGTTCTTGCCCAGTTTTCCGTTTTTGTGTTTTTTAGTGTGGGACAAATTCTGACAGATTCAAGGTTTCTGAACTTTAAGGTAGAGGGAGCAGCTCCCTCTTCGACGTGGGCTTCCATGTGACCTGACACTATTGGTGTTTCCTGTCTGTTCCTCACCTTCTGGCAAACATTTAGGTCGGGCACTTAAAGCGCACTTTGCAATCTGCACACTTGGAGAAAACACAACTTGCTGTTTCAGTTCTAAGACACTCCAACATTAATTATTCTTTTTAATAGGAGTACCAGACAAGGACCAGTACCAGTTTGGCCAGGTGACATTGGAGGCGTCGCAGGTCTTTTACAAGTCTTCCCTGTCGATGGCCTTCGTCAACATAATGCCTGTGCTTCCAGGACGTATCCTTGACCCTTATGCTACTTTGTTTATCGTGGCTGTGTCCTTGACTTCGAGAGACATTCAAAGGGCCATGCCATATTATTGTAGTAAGAACCTTTGCGAAACTAACAAGCAAGACCAAGAGAGCGAGGAAGAAAGAATTGTGTGCATGAAAGAAAGAAGAGGAGGCTGGAACACGGTGGCCTGACATATAGGGTGGTGCCAGGATCTTTCTGTAAGTGAGTGGGTGGAGGGCAAGAGGGAAATTATCGGCAAGATGGCACGTACGATAAGGTGAGGCGCACTTTGGTTGGCGCACTGCCCATATATTCTAGTTCACTGTAACCAGGCTGCTGAGGGCATGGCAACCTGTGCCTTGCCTTGCCTACAGTGAACGGCCTTGGCTACAGAACCAGCCTACACAACTGTAGTGCATCAGTAGTGTTCTGGTGCTTTAAGTGCCACAATCTGCACGGTGACAGCAACTAGAGACTGGATCGTTGCAAACTGCCGGTACCGTGAGTGACTGTCACGTCGGCGAATATGACATAAGTGACTGCCAGAACGATCAGAAGGAACGTTTTGCGATAATTTGCGTGTTTTAGGGACTGCGTCAACACAAGTAGTTGTACTTGTAATGCGCCTTTATTGTATTAGTTAAGACAGACAGCGTATCTCTGCTGTCTGTAGGTGAGAGCCCGCAGACGATCACTAGTATGCAGATGGCATGGACATCTGGATGTCTCTCTCTTTCCCTGCACGTAATCCAGCTTGTCATTTTTTGTGTTTAATTCATTTAATTCAGCACATTTCTACTTAGTAAAGAGCATACAGCATTGTGATGTAGGGGCATGTTGAGTATCAATACTCACCTGTGTTTATGACACGAGTCACGAAAATACAGTGACATTGATACTGGTTTCCTCTTCCATTGCATATTAGTTACTCATTACACAACACTAAAGACGTGTCATTGCTTCAGCTTCTTCTTCCATGACTTTGCTTCCATCAGACGTCTTGGTAGCACCGTTCAGACCAGCACTTCGGCTGAGCGACCTGTCAAGTGAAGAAGTTCAAGATCTCTTCCTGGTTGTCCAAAAGGTGCAGAGGGCTGTGGAGAAGCACTTTGGCGCCAGTTCTTCCACAGTGTCCATACAGGCAAGATGGCTGTCACGGCCGCATCTATGTGACCCAGCCTTTTAGAACACCACCTCTGTGATGTGATTGTACAGGTTCGGCAAACCACGGCAGAGTCACCGTTTATACCAAGTTGCTGACCGGCATGGTAGATTACCATTTGCGAGGTTAAACAAGTGCCGAAACATATCTTCAAAGTTGCGGAAATTCTACTACACGCTTCTCCCACATAAAAGGATGACACTTGGCAAGCAGGAATGTTGAAAAACACTTATAAAATGCAATAGACTTCTATATTTAAAAAAAGTGCTTATATGACATCTTCGACTTCCGATTTTTTCCGTTAAAAGGCCCCTCACCAGGTTTGGGCGTTGCAGACAGACGTGTGGGGTGAGTTGATAATGCGGTGGCAATCGTCTCGGCAAAGTTTCGAGCGGCGGCGTGGCATGAAAACGGCTGAAATTTTAAAGAAAAGCTGCACGCCCTTCCTCTCGAGGGAGCCTTGCTTCCGGTCAGAGAATTAAGGCCAGGCTCTCAAATGCCTCTGCGTGAAACACACTTGCCTTCAACGTCACTGATTATGGCACGTGACCTCGGTAAATCGCTCAATGCAGGATGCACTACCGCCACTGGGAATGCAGTGCGCAGCAAGAGGAAGAGGAGAAGAAAGAAAAATGGAGGCAGGGTTCACAATGTAGACTAGACACCATCCCTCGGCTCCAGTATTCCAGTATGGAAGAAGGCAGGGAAGAAAAGTCGCTTGCGGTTGCTAGTCGACGCATAAGGAGAGGGTGTCCTTGTTTTGCTAGTGAAGTTTGCCTCCTGAGTAGCATGGCAACGAGACATTTCAGTTTCTCCTATCTCCTTGATTAATGAACCAAATACAAGAACTGTTGTCGTAAGACACTCCCTAAGCGGCACCCTAAAACGTCCACTGTATAGCCAAAATTTGCAATATGACCTGGTGAGGGGCCCCTTTGGTGAAGGTCCCGGACCTCAAAACTTCACTAAAAATGCTGTCAAGCCTCAGAGTAGTCTAAATAATTTATGATGGCTTTTTGTGGCAAATTGGTTTTGGTGCTGTTTCACACAAGGTGTATGTGTCGTGACGTGGCAGCGAACGTGATGTTGTGGGATTGGTCACGTGGGAGCAGGACATTTAGATGTTTTGGCAGCTACTCTGGTGCCCGTGGTCGTCTGCTATGCTGTTCCTCATTGCATGGCCCAATGTAGAAGCATAAGCGACCACCAAGCAAGGTAGAGTGAGTGCCGAACGTTGTGATGTCCTGCTCCCACGTGATCACCTTTCTTGCCATGATCACCTTTCTAGCTTGCCATGACATCACGACATACACACTTCTTGTGAAACGAAACCAAAACTAATCTGAAAAAGAAAAGAGAGGAAAAAAAAAGCGGTGTTATAATAAATTATTTAGGGCGCTCCGGGGCTTACTAGTATATTTTTCGTTGATTTCAAGGTCCTGGGCATTTATTTAATGCCGAACAAAAAGAGGAAAAGTCCATTAAGATACTGGAGGGCATGCTTGGTTGTACACTAAATACATATTGTGCTGCGTAAAGTTGAACCGTGACTTTCGTTTTTCAGGATGGCCCTGACGCCGGCAGATCCATAAACCACATTCACGTGCACGTGCTTCCGAGGAAACCGGGCGACTTCACTCACAATGACAATATCTATGTCAAGGTCAGTTCTTTGGCCAAGCTTCAGTACTAATTCTAACTGGTCATAATTTTTGTGACTACCCTTCTTACGTCCCATAACATGTGCTCGTTATATGTTAGAAGCATACATGCTGATATAGACAAATAGACAAAAGCCATTATTGTTATCAAGTACTATATGAAAAAAAAAAAAAAATGTAGTCCTGATGCCTCCAATGAGCCGACTTTTGTGCCTTTTGCATGGCTGTTGGTACACGATTATGTGATCGGTGTTATGACATGGGATTGGCACATCGGCCTGCCGACCGCAGGCCAGCCAAGCCAAGTTGCTGGCCAGTACATGCATGCGCACTCAGGATATGTTGTTTCAAGTTGCTCATGCTGAGTACTTGAGATTTTTGCCACCAAAATACATATTTGAACTGCAAGCAACTGATTATTCTCTTCAGTAGAACCACTATTGTCTCCGATCTTGAATTTCCTGACTTTGTTATAGTGGTAAAATAGTACAGTTAATCCTTGATATAACAAAGTCAGTAAAAGTGGCAGTTTGCTTCTTTATATTGAAATTTCGTTATATTGAAATTTGACCTTTTATGCAAATAAGTACAGCTGCCAATGCATTTGTCTTAAAATGGAAGGGGACGCAAAATTTTCCTGAGTATGCTCGTCTGGCTACCGATGCACACCCCTGAATGTGCCCTGGACAGTTCTTCATGAATGTGAAACATCCATAGACTAGCAGCGTCATCTAACCAGAAGTTGGTTAAACACGAATTTTATGGTAGGCTTTGTGTTTATGCAACATATGGCGCAACAAATCTTATTGACTTAAAGCCCCTCTATATAAAAAGTAGCCCCATTCTTAGATCTTGCCGCCACCGCGCTCACCCCGGCGTTTCCTCCTCGCCGCCTCGTGTCGCCCCAGCCTCCTCCGCTCCCCCATTGGCCAATTCGTGTCACGTGGAAGCACGCGTCGCATTTTTGTATATTTTTTTTCTTCCCAGTGCGCTCTGACCGCCATTCTCGGGCTTGTGCAAAGAAAGTTCTGTACTCACAAACGGATCAAACATGTTAGGGACAAGAACTTCGTTGTGATGGCATGCTGCTGCGCCTTCAGTTGCCGCAACCGACAAGGCGAGGGCAAAAGGCTTTTTTTGTTTACCATCCGGCGGGCGCAAACACTTGGTATTTGTGCCCTCTCGCATAGTCGCGTTGCTACTTCCAAAACGGCATTATGAAGGCCAGTTACTGACTGACGAAGCAAAATCGCGCCTCAAAAACTCCTCCACAGGGCGTGATCAAAGTTTTCCATGAATTTAATCTGGTAGCGCGTTAGCCATCGTCTGCTACGGCAGGGTCGACATGAGTGGCGCCACTGTCGAAATTGCGCCTCGATCGCGCTGGCCGCGCCGAGCGCGACAGCGGAACGGAGGAGGAGGGAAGCGGTTGGTGCTACTTTTTATATAGAGAGGCTTTATATTGACTGGCAGTGTTGCTTATGCCTCTTGTTTTTCTACTTAGTGGAACGGCACGAAAAAGCCTGCACATTTTTTGAATGATGCAGAAATTGAAGAAATTATTATTAACTCTGAATCAGAGAACTTTAACATTGATTATGAGGTGTTTTTTCAAGGGACAGACAATGGCAGCGACAAAAAGGCCCTGTTGCCTGAGGAATCCTAGTTACCCTAGTTAAAATAAGTAATTAGCATGTCTTAATTTTTTGTGCAAATATCTATAGGTTGTTTAGCAGCATCTCAACCACACGTAGTATTTGAAATTAAAGCCCGCTAAAGGATTACTTGGACAGATATTGAATTTTAGCACTTCGGAAAAGGGTGCACACCAAGGGTTAATGAGGTCACTACGAGGTCACTGCAAGATTACTTGCAAGATTAAAAGTGTAGTGCTCGAGGGTTCGATAATGAGCTGCAGAGGTTGCTTTTACTGTTTTGTGGCTGCACATAGGACTAAAAGATTCTTTTTTGTGTCAAGAACAATGATGGGGACATTACAGCTACCCGTGCTCTTTTGGCATCACATTCTCGCTTCTGGCAGCAGAGGAAAATGCAAAACTGCCGTTCCGTGTGCATCATGCATTGCACTTGTCTGTTGAATATGATGCGTTCTGCTGGTGCACTGGCATGGGAACGCAGGATTGAAGAAAAGCACTTTGCAGCTCAGACAATGCTTTACGAGATGCTTGCCTCAGTATAACTGATAAATATAGGTACATGAAAAATGAATGTATACATTGGTGCATCTCTCGTTCCGTTGCATGGTGAGGTTGAAGACTACCTGGCGAGTGCATTGCAGCATGTCCGCAGGCCTCACAGCATTAACGAACAGAGTTAATAAGTGTCCCTCCCAGCAGCACATCTTAGAAGATCTACTTGGAAACTATCGCTTGACTGTGACAACCATCCTCTCATGGTTACTGCTCAAATTTTTTAAAGCTTTCTTCTGCTTGACCTTGTCATTTTCCTGTTCCCTTTTCACGTTCTTGCATTTGAAATGTTGTGCCTGTGACACCTGTCTGTTTGCGGAGCTCTTGTTTGCGTACTAAATGCTTGTGTGGTGTCCAAGGAGCAGGCTGTGGCAGCTTTTTAATAACTTCTCAGGCTTTCTTTTGAGCAGAGAAAAAGAAGCTCTGCAACTTTACCGTGTCGCAAACAACTGAAAGTGATGTTTTCCAATGTGCTTTACAAACCATGTGTGGACATTAATTGTGGCCATAAAGTTTATAATTAGGAAGTTTCTTAATTAGTGCTAACCACTTTGTAGCAAAGACGACGAGTGCTAGCCAGTCATCATCACCAGCACTAGGCACAGGATCACTGCTTGAGCTCGAACTTGGTGTTCTGTTCCTGTTCTGTTCTGAACTACCAGTTAATAAATCTCTTTAGAACTCAATTAGTTAGAATAAAAATACTGGATGAATGTCCTGGAGCTTGCTAACAATTTACAGTTGGTTTTGCTTGTTTTTTTAAACATCATAACTGGGACATTGAGTATAGTTTGTTTGTTCAGTATAAGCTTTCCTCTCCCAAGTTATTTCTTGTTCACGGTGTTTCTTGTGCAACCTTTCAGCTTCAAGAACACGACAAGGATGATAAGAAGCCAAAAAGATCTGTTGAGGAGATGGCAGAAGAAGCACGGCAGCTGAGGGCATTATTTAAATGACGAATATTAACAACTTCTATGAGTTATGCTTTATTTGCGTAGTGTTCATACGTTAACGTACAGATATCTACTATAATCTTTGTAAATAAAAATGATGTAAAGGCTTTGTGAAATAATTTTCACTCTACAGGACTCTATTTTGACACGAGTACAGCTGTGTAGCATTTGATAGAAGCCTTCGCAGATCAAAGGAAATAATTTTCGGGACGTTTTTTTAGTTGCACCAAATTTATAAAGATTGCCTGTGGCGGATAGCACAATTCTAACCCTTGATGAGGTTCGACAAGAAATCGAAATGCTTCATCGAATAATTATAATATATACACTAAATAACATTTTCATTAATTACATTATTGCACATATTCTAATCTACGAATTGTAGCTAGCGAGTATACAAGGCATATCGACGTATTCGGAGGACGGCGCTGGTTTTGCGATATGCGCTGTCAAACTTGCAGTAAAAAGGCACTGTTGCTTCATTTACTTTAAGAAAATGCTGCTTTATGCATTGAAGCACAAAAGTAACTGGAACACCAATACATTTTGTCAGACACATTGAAAATTAATATCTCGAAACTGGTGTAGTCCTGCGAATTCGTTCCAAGTCAATACACCTTACGAGCTCACTGGCTAAAATTCGTAAATTGAAATATGTGCTATAGAGTAAGTAATTAAATATAATTTGTGTAATTGCGTTATTTAAAAATAATTACTGTAAATGTGTTATTTAATCAATGAAGCATTTTGATTTCTCAAAGTAGTGGCCATCTCATCGGGTAATTTAAAGTTCAAGGGTTAGAATTGTGCTATTTGCCACAGGCAATATTTTTTAAACCTTGGTGCGGCTAAAAAATAAAACACCTTACTATGTATCAAAGACAGCAAAGCTAGATAATGGAGCCCTCACATCCTTCGGAAGTCCTAGGTTTGCCACTGCCTCAAATCTACCCCAAGACTTAGCAAGTGCTGCAAGGGATAAAAACGCTGCAAGCGGATGCCCCCACTGGCAGTGAAGCCCTTGATTGTAAAGAGTCGCCTTGCCTGACGCTCCAGGATGCACTCTCTGCTGTGGGCGCGCTGTGCCTGTACTGTACTGCTAATGCCTGAAATTGAACTGAAGCAGGTCAACGCAGTCTGGTGTATCGAGAATGCTATGTATATTTTTTGTGGCACTGAGAAACACTTAAAGGCAAAGGCAAAAATTGCTGCCAGTACACAGTTTTGTTTTCAATGAATGAATTCCTTCTATGCTTCTTTTCACCATGGAAGATGACAAATTCGTATACAGGCAAACCTCAATATAACAAAGTTGCACTTGCATCGAAAAACTTTGTTATATCGAGAATTTCATTATATTGAGGTTTCGTTAGTTCAATAGAACTAAGGTGGGGAAATAAATACAGTTTGTTACATCGCGAATTTCGTTAAATCAAGGTTCGTTATATTGAGGTTTGACTGTATAACAAATGCATCACAAAGGTTTACTTAATGTTGCTATAGGTGAGTTTGGGTATGTCAAGTTACCTGATATAGCTATTTTTAGCATATAAGCCTGTTTGTTATAAACAGGTTTAACCGTAAATAGCCAGCAGCAATGCAAACGACACTTTACAACTTCCTGTGTATAATTGATATTTGTGAAGTACCGTTGATGATGCTTCAGATTTTCCTTGAGTTACTGCCTTGAGAACCGTTCTTCATTCCAAAATGCAGTTCCTGAAAAATGACACCATTGAAAGAAGTTTGCCCTTGCCGTGATGTCATGGAAATAAATGTTATGGGCTGGTGCATCCATACATTATCTCAGAGTTAGACAGTGGTGTGTTTGCCACTTCCTTTGTTGGTTGTCACCGACTGTAGATGGTTCTGCAAAGGACATGGCAGCAGTGAGGTCATTTGTCTTACGAGTCTACTATGCCATATAGAAAGTGAGTCTTCAAATCAGTTTAACTTATAAGGCATCTCTTTAGATATTTAAATAGTAATATGACGAATGCCTCAAGTGCAAGTATGTATAATTTTTTGTTTGACTGTCAAAGAAATTGATTTGTAAAATTGTGGTAGCTGCAGAAGGAGAGTTGAAAACCTCTTTTGTCTGGTGCACTACGGCAGTACACCATTGTCTTTCCTGCCAGTGAGCAATCTCTGTTGGCAAAAACGGATGATTTCCAGGGGTCTTTGTAAACAGCAAAATGGTCTATAGATGCCTTCATAAAATGTGTTGGTGGGCTAGTTGGTTCTTACTTGCAGGTTTAACAAGTGCACATCTTGGACCGGACAGAAGATGGTAGACTCGAGACATTACGTGCTATATTATGTGCTCTATGGGCACATGTAGCTTAAGCACTTGTCTTTTATCTGCCTTCACTTGTCTGGTCAAATGTGTGTACTTAAACCTGCAAGATGCCTTCAATGTGATCCAACAGCACGCATCCTCCAAGCTTGACAGACTGTAGCGAATGTGTTCATGAAGCAACTTTATTTCAACCAAGGCAAGAAAGAGACCTCGCAGGAACTCGCGGGTGACGCCGATGGGAAGCTCGAGTAGAGGGGCACGTGACCCGCGTCACATGATGCGGCACTTCCGGTTCTCGATGGCCGCTCCTCTGGTGGACAGTGTGGAGCTCGCGTTCAGGCGGGGCCGGCTGACGACCATGGTTGCCGGTGGGGCGGCGGCCGCTTTCTCGGGAGGCTCGGGCGCATCCGTGTAGACGCGGAAGTAGAGCACCACGCGCGCTCGCCGCTGCGCGGCGCCGCCAGCGTTGGTGGCCGCCATGATCTCGGACTTGCTGGGCGCTGACGCGTTGATCTTGCTTGGGCCCCGCCCCGACGGGTCGTAGTCCACGGTCAGCGACTCGGCACACAAGATATTGCCGCCTGCGCGGCGATTGACATGACGGTGCCTCTCCCGTGTCGCTTGTTCTGTGGCTCATATATATATATATATGTTGGTGTGTATGCGTGCGTGTGCGTGTATGTGTGCGTGTGTTCAGCGAGAAAATTAAGCGCGGGACCGACGGATTTGACTTTTTGTTAGTTACAGTCATATAATCAGTAGTTCTCCTTGTAACGAAATTGCGTTATTCGACATATCGCCTACTTTGATTTCTTTTTTTTTTTCCTGTCCCAACCAAAGTATGCATTTTAGACCGGGTTATTCGACAATTTGAGAGGAAAGTTGGACTAGTTGATGCGTATTTCAGCATTCTCGTGTAGTGTCCTGCGTGCTTTCTAGTCGTCGTCGTGTTACGTAAATTTCCCTAGCATTTGTTAGAAGCATGTAAATCCCGGATATTTCGAATGGCAGTAACACCGTACTTCGCCTGGCACGATGCGCGAAACGGGATATCCGCATGGGAACCCTCGGTGCAGCATACATGCTATGGCCCCTCTGCGTTTCTTTGTTGCTGAGGTAAAGAACGCTGCGAAGGCTACGCCATGTGCCGGCAGCTCCTTGGAACTAAGTATCACGCCTGGTGGTAACCGACAGACGATCGAGGCAGCCTTTCGTGTACGGTCGTCAGCATGATTTCGCCGCCGTCATGTCGCCACTGCCGAATGCCGCTTTGTTTCGATCGCGGTGGTTTCGATATACGTTTTGCGAGCTCCCGAGCTGTTGGAGTGTACATAGCGCGTTACATGGAGGAAGGAAGTAAACAGTATACGTCACGCAGTAAGCCTTGCTTCACGCAGCCAGACTTTGCTAGCCAGCACTCTGTGTAGAAGTCCCCTTTGCCTTTTCTCTCTCGTGCGGAAGGCTTTAATCGACGCGCACAATGGTTCAGGTGCCTTGCCAACCGTACTGTGCACATTTGCTGCCGCGATATGTTCGCGCAACTTCAGTCCCTTATATTGCAACATTTGTCCTTTACAACGCGTGCGAGTGCTGCCGCTGCAAGTTGCTCTCGCACCCCGTTGCCTTTTCGGAAAAGCGTGCGCCGAACGCGGCGGTGGGAGACGCTAAAGCGTGCCGCGACATATCACGTGTTGGGCTGACACCCTTCAATTTTGTCCTTTCCTTCCTCCATGGCGGGTGGCTATTTACTATTTCATGGCATGCCGCCCTTAGCGGAATACTCGTTATAACGAAGTGACATTTCGCTCCACCTTCGTTATAACGATGCATGGTTACGCGCAACTGGTAACCATGCAGCGAAATGCTCCTTATAACGAAGTGACGTTTCTCTCTCAATAACTTCGTTATAACGATGCATGGTTACGTGCAACTGGTTACCATGCATGGATGCATGGTTACGACCAGTTGCATTAGTAGCACATGGCACCACTTCTTACCGCAGGAGAACGAATCTCTTAAATTTGCTTGCAGCAGCAACGCGGCTCCACAGACTCTGCACAGTTTAGAAAATCTGCGCCCTCTTCAACAGAAATAGGAGGATTTCCTTCAGTGTTGCCAGTATGTGCCTCTTGCGTGTAAAGAAAGGAGCACGCAATCGGCGAGCTCTTGTTAATCTCGGTGTTACTATATACTCACGTAGGCCGACGCTCCAGAGGCTCATGTTAGCCTTGAGCGCGCGGATGGCCTCGGCGACGGGCAGGTCGCGGCCGTCGCGGCTGAGGGCGGGCATGAACACGTGGTGCGACAGGCACCGGGGAAAGCGCAGGTTCGCGAACTCGGCCGCGCTCTCGGGAAACGTGCTGTACACGATGCGCAGGACCTTCAGGTAGCGAACCAGCGTGCGCACCTTGCGGGAAAGCGCTGTACCCGGGGGAACGTCTGCGTGCACATATATAGCAGGTCGCATTGGACTCAAAAACAGTTGAAAGAAAGTACTACAGTTTAAGAACTCGATCTAGCGAAACTCGATTTTACGATGTTCCCGTTCTAACGAAATAATTCGAGCGTGGCCATCACTTCGTTAAACAGAGTTTCAACTGTATGCTGCCTCGGAACTTTCAAACTTTATTGTATATTTGCGTTAGATGAAAGTACAAATGAACTCCCTAAACCACAGAAAGAATGCCTGGCCAGTGTACGTAGTGTTAGCATTCCTTTCGTTTGATGTTATTCCTTTTTATCACCCACCGCTTCAGGTGAAGTAGAAGCGCGGAAAGGAAAAAAAATTCGAATGAAATCGTTACATTATTCCAACCATCCATGGGAAGCGTAAGAACGTCGTAAATGATTTCAATACACGGGACATGGCCAGGATTTCGGGGCGCGTACACGTCGCGCCATCTTTTGACGGCGGCCGCACGCCCCGCCGTAACTGAGTGGAGAACAAACGAAAAAAAAAAAAAAAAATATATATATATATATATATATATATATATATATATCATGAACGAAATTGCTTGTTGAAGATGATTCGGTTATACATACTGAGACACTCGGACATTCTGGTGAAAGTCCAGATAGCGTGCCACAAAGCATGTAGGTTCCCAAGACATTTGAATATTCTACAACAGAGCCTATATAGGCAAAAAGCTAGATTGACAAGCATGAGTAGATTACGCGATTAAGCTCAAGCAGATCAGCTGGTAACTATTTGTCACCACCCCATTTCAAAGGGGGTGCCAAATGTGCACTCTTAATCTTGGTTCATATACGTTCGACTACAAATAGGTGGAACATATACAAAAAAAAAAAAAAAAAAAAAAAAAAGCTCCAATTACTAAATAGAACCTATTTGGAAAATTTCCTTGAGCGTCGGCTCTTCGGTCGAGATTACTGCCTCTGATAACTTGCGGGGACGCTTGACTCCCTCGCGAATATATTTTATGAGCGTAGGATCCGAAATGGTCGCGTGCAACTTGCGAAGGCTCACCGATCTTGGCCTTGACGAAGAGCGTCTGCAGGTTGTACAGCTTGAGCGGGCTCTCGCTCTGCAGCCACTGGGAGGCCCGCTTGAGCACGCACGTGAAGTCCTCGAAGGCGTAGTCGTCCAGCGGCTTCGGCACCACGTCGCGCACCTCTGCCGCACAAGACCGGATGCGATGACTCAGAAAGTGTCTAAATTTATCAAACAATAGCCAACCGAAAAGACATTATGCGACTCGATCGTCGCTTTTTTCGGCGAGAACGATTTAATAAATTAAATTATGGGGTTTTACGTGCCAATACCACCACCGTGGTGGGCGACTCTGGATTAATTTCGACCACCTGGGGTTCTTTAACATGCACCTAAATCTAAGTACACGGGTACTTAGATTTAGGTGCATGTGTGTTAGCGCCGATACCACTATGTTCTCCAAAATAACGCACAAACTAGTACTTCGCTTGTGTTCGTTAGCGTTAATAGTTTCTTGGAAGTGTTCTGTTATGGCTAAGATCTATTCCAAGCCTAAAAGAAACCCGAGAAACTAGGCCGCTGTTCGAACAGCGCGCTGAATGTGCAGTCGCTCGTCATTGGTCCCCGCTGCTCTGAACGCATCACGATCACAACAAACCTGCATTCGCTGTCGGCAGCGCTTGTGAGCGCGTCAGCGGTTGGTTGGAGGGGAGAAGAGCGTGACTTCTCGCATCCTGTAGGCCTCCCTAGGCATGTGCGGAGTGATTTGCAGGAGCGCAATCTTGTACTGCACCCCCTTCACACTTCTGCCTAAACTACTACTGTTTTGTGTGCTTGCGGTGAACTGTTTCCTCGTTCCGAACAAACGAACGCTATTTCAACTGCGATGCTCGCTTTCTATGCGTTGTGTGAGCTTATGTATGGATTACTGCGCAAACGTCAAGCTGAAACAGAAATAAAATAGGGAATATTGATTCCTCGTGCCAAACAGCTGGTCTGCTGCTCTCACCAAATGAGATGTTGGATGCCAGCGGAACGTCGGTAGCGTGGCCGAGCGGTCTAAGGCGCTGGTTTAAGGCACCAGTCTCTTCGGGGGCGTGGGTTCGAATCCCACCGCTGCCAAATTTTTTCTCTCGCATATTTTTTTTTTTTTTTTTTAGCCGCTAAGATGACAACAAGAGGTAATAAATATGCATAAAAAAAGAGCACCCGATCCGACTAGGAGAGATCAAACTTGGAGCGGGATTAAACTTTGCAGTAATGCGGGCGGTGTTTCGAATTGGGCTTGTTGGTTGTTGAATAGTTCTTTATACGCGGAAACAGTGCAGAAATTTGACGAAGAGTGAAGTTGAGTCACAAATAGGACGCACCACAACGCTATACTTCCAGCAAAACGTTTCTTCCGCCGGTAGAGAGGTTTTATACTGATTCCCGTAACAAAACAAGAAAAACTGCAATGACCACGGTGTAGTGGCGTTGACTACCGGTTCTCGAGTCGCTATCGAAATCACCGCCAATGTGCAATTTTCTCCCACTGTTGTGGAAGGGTTGTGGAATGCGAAGGCGAGGACATGAATGATTTACTTTGCCGCTTATTTACTTGCAGCTTTGCCGCTGCATTCTTGGCCTGTCACTAACTATGCACTCAAGCCGCGTTATAGCGAAACGGGTTAAATCGAATTAATAAATATGACGAAGTATGTTTCTTGAAATCTCCATTGAAATATGCGGAATTGAAATCTCGCTTTAATGAAGTTAAATATCCCATATAGAAGCCAACATAAATACTTTTCGGTTCACATAACTTAGGCCGAAATCCGTCGCGCGCGACGCTGCTGGTAAACTGATCGTCTGACGCAACAGTTCCTAACACCCACGCGCTCATTCCAGGCCTAAATCTAATTTGGCATGGGCTCAAGAAGATCTCTGCCACCTGGCATATGTTTCATTTGCTTTCGCGGTCCTTCTGCTTGGCGCGGCCGGCTGTTGTTGTGCCTTCATCGAATTCATTATCGTCGTGGTCATCGTCGTCATCATATTTATGTCCGTTAGAGGACGAACGCTTCTCCCAGCTTTCTCCAATTACCTTGCGCCTTTAACTACGCCGAACTACTGAGGCTTATAACGTCCCTTGAAAGACCGAGCCGCTCCCTTCCAACTATATATACACCAATCCATTGCTCCCAGGTTCCCTGTCGCCATCTTAACGCCTTCAAAAATACCCGGCGCACTGCTGCTGCGCTACTCAAGTCATTCTTTCACCACGTGTCCTTCTGTTACTCGCGCGCTGACCGGCTGACCAGCCAAAACCAAAACCACCAACGCGCGCCGCCTACGACATCTACAGTTTCTGTTCAATTCGCTGAAGGCTTCCTAGCCTCTCGCTCACATAACACCCTCCTATGTGTTTTTTTTTTTCCTGCCGCCATCCCATTCTCCTCCCACTCCTGTCCTCTCGTCTTAGAAGCCACGCCTAGATACGTCAAGCAAAAGCGCTCATTTTCTTTTCAGCCTGTTCCTTTACAGCCAGCCGTGTCCGCCAACGACCGCAAGTGACGTCACCATAATAACCTGTTAAAACTAACCTGCCGAGAATGACAAGGCCGCCTTTGACGAAGATAGGTCCTCCTATCGAAACGTTGACCAGCCTTTCTGAGGCGCTTTATAACTGTTTGTAACTTCTGTACTTCTAGTGGCTAGGGTCCCCTGTGAGTAACTCAACTAGATAAACGTATTCTTGCACAGATACTAGAGGTTCTAGAGGTTGCTTACACTTTATCGGTTAAGGACCTAATTTATTTGGTGGAAGTCATAGCCAGCATTGCTGAACAGGGCAATGTCATCTGCAAACCGTAAGTTGCTTAGATATTCGCCGTTGATCCTCACTCCTAATTCAGCCTAATAGCTTAAGTACACGAAGCACACGGTGGAGAACCCGCCGTGGTTGCTCAGTGGCTATGGTGTTGGGCTGCTGAGCACGAGGTCGCGGGATCGAATCCCGGCCACGGCGGTCCGCATTTCGATGGGGGCGAAATGCGAAAACACCCGTGTACTTAGATTTAGGTGCACGTTAAAGAACCCCAGGTGGTCCAAATTTCCGGAGTCCCCCACTACGGCGTGCCTCATAATAATATCGTGGTTTTGGCACGTAAAACCCCATAATCAAACACGGTGGAGAGATTGTGTCTCCTTGTCTGACTCCTATCTCGATCGATATTTTCCCGCTTTTCTTGTGGAGAATTAAGGTAGCTGTGGAGTCTAGGTATTTGCCAATATATTCACGCACGCTTCATGCGCTAGTTGACTATCCAAATGCTGAATCAAGTGCCTTTTCGTAATGTATAAGAGCCATATAGCTTCATCTATACCTGGCAGTCACTCGCCCCCCACCCCTTCCTCTTTGCTGGCAGGCAATGTTGGCCATGGGGCGGACAACGGCTATAACGAAATAATGACTATAAGAAAGTACTTACGGTTTCCACCTCAACTTCGTTATAGCGTGAAATAGTTCTTGATCCCCCTTCAACTTCGCTATAACGAGGTTTTACCCGACTTTTCATTGAGTACTGGTCACGTGGCACTCACGTATCCTTTCTCGAGTGGGCAGGCCTCTGTAGAAGAAGATGCGCAGGCTGAAGAGTTGGAAGTAGCCGAAGCCGTCCCCCTGGGCCACGTCGCGGCGCATCTTCTCGGGTTGGCGTACGTCGCGCGACTCGACTCCGATGACCTTTCCCGGGACGGGCCTCGCGCCGGTCGCCTTGCTCGGCATTGAATCTCTCGAGCAGGTCGGGCACCGCCTCGTACCGGATGCATCCGGCCGGCTGCTCCACCAGCTGCGGCTCCAGGTCGAGGTAGCCCAGCTCCACGCCGCCGTTGATGTGCGCCTCGCAAGGGAACAGCCACACCCTGCGTTCGCCGAGCCGGCTCTTTCGCTTGAGTAACGGACGGACAGACATCATCACCATAATCATCATCACTGTAGTGTAACTTAAATGAGCAGCTATATAGGTTGACCGACAACTTGCTGGCTGAATATATTACCGGCTTAATGACTGAAAGAAAGTAACAGATTCCCTAACGGAAGTAACGGAAGAAAGTAACGGCCAAGCAAAAAAGACAATTTCTGCCGAACAAACAAGAACCTCGCCGATATAGCCTACATAGTACGCTGGAATCAATTTATAACCATGCCGCTAGGTTTCACTCACTCACTCACTCACTCACTCACTCACTCACTCACTCACTCACTCACTCACTCACTCACTCACTCACTCACTCACTCACTCACTCACTCACTCACTCACTCACTCACTCACTCACTCACTCACTCACTCACTCACTCACTCACTCACTCACTCACTCACTCACTCACTCACTCACTCACTCACTCACTCACTCACTCACTCACTCACTCACTCACTCACTCACTCACTCACTCACTCACTCACTCCTCTCTCAGCGCATTTGTACTGCTCGTATGTTTGTTGTGCTGTCGTCTGCGCGGTGTTTGCCGTGTTGCTATAGAAAGGTTCGGTATAAGATGTTGGCTTGTGCTAGGTGGCTAGGCGCGCATCTATGCTGTTTATGTAACTTAGTCCGTCGTCTGCGCTTTTCGCCATGTTGTACGAAAACTGAGTGTCGCACACAGCTTGTAACTCTTGAGCCTCTCTACAAACATAATATGTTTGTGATGCGGTCACAAACATAACATTTGCGATGCGGTCAACGCTGTCTGCGTGCCTTGCCTGAGCCCGTCGCCGTAGTAGTGCTTCTGCGCCGACAGCCTGGTGCCGTCTTCGTCCGAACGGGAGGAACGGTATCCCTTCGCTTCTCCCGAAGAGGAGGAAGAAGCCGGATCCCTGTCCCTGAACTTGAACTGCACCGTCTCCATGGAGACCACACGGTAGCCGCAGATCTGCCGGTACCAGTCGCTGGCGCGCTCCACTACGTCACTGCGTCACGCGCTGGTCGTTGGGATGATTTCCATTTAAACATCGTCGTCGGCATCCCTATTTGTGTCCGGCGCGCATGATGGCTTCTTGCACGCAATCATAATTACCCCTGTCTTGCGTAATCCAACTCCTTCCTATGCCTCCGATTTCCCTAATAATGTCATCTTACTACCTAATTATTTGCCTTCCTCTGTTACATTTCGCTCTCCTATAGGAGCCGTTCTGTTCCAGCATACGTTAAATCTAGCTTAACGTACAGAAACTTAGTGTACTTACTGTACTGTGCTTGCTGTACGTAAGCAGAACGTGCTGTTCGTTATCTACTCGATCACAACATTACATGATCTGCACATCTCCACTAAGCCTTAGCAGCTATATAGAATGTTAGCGAGATCCGTTTGCTGTCTAACCCACAGTGCTCCCTTTAGAACCGTCTGTTCGGGAACAGCTGCCCCTGCAAAAGGTGGTTCCCAAATAATGCTGGTCATGATGTCAATGACCCTTTGGGCAGACCGCAGGAGGACAAAAGCATGAATTTTGAGATTGGTTTCCGTTAGTGTCGTTGCTGACGCGTGAGGTATGCAGGACACTATGTTCCGGGTGGTTGTGGTTTGCTAAAAACCGTATCAAAGGAATAGACATGGCCGTTGCATTGCGCTTCCTGAAGCTAGTTGCACGCGAAATGCAATATCTGTAAAAGGCGCCCGTGTGCATTATCTTCATCATAACATTATAAGAGCAGCGGAGAAATTCTGTAGTACTAAACTGAAGTCGCCAGAAAACAACAACGGTGAAGTGCGCGCGCGAAGGTCTGACACGAGCGCGCCTCACGGAATGAACGCCTCGCCAGTGTTTGCTCCTACGCCTGGGCTACTAATATATTTGTTTCCTTGAGTGTAATGAATCGTCGGCATCAAACTACGGCTCTGCAGACGCAACATAAGCTATGCAAGAACACCCAAAATAACCTCGTAAGCACGATTACGCGCGTAATCACATGCAAATAATATGTATAACAAAGTTCGTGCGTTAATATACATGTTTGAGATTAGAAGGGCTTTATTAGATAAATTCAGGGGAAAAAAAACCAGTAGGATGGGATCAATTTGATAAAATGTGGTGGATGCATTTTACTACTAAAGCTTGCGACCCTTTACACGCAGTGTCCCATGACTCTTAATTTACCGAAGGCTTATGAAAATGCCATCATCACATCTGTAACCTAATGGGCCTACAATTTAAAATGTAGGCCAATTCGGCCGCCTTTCGGAGATAAACAAAATATTCACAAGGTTATTGATCTTACTATACATGCACGGGGGAGGGGGTCAGCAGCAAACTTGAAGCGATAACGACAGGATGTGGCTTTATACTGTAGTTTCGCCGCCTGGTGTCCTTGAGAGAATCACGTAAGACACATTGGAGAAAGGAGCCTCACTGCGGGACGATGTTTAGGCAGCACGGCTTGCTTTCATCAAGACACGCCCTCTTGCCGAAGCTATGCAACCGAGCCGAGTTGTCTTCCCCAGGGCAACGAACGGACACGCCATTGTCAAGGCAAGTCTTATTTTCACGAGTACCAGCCGGCTTAGATGAAGACAAGCCCATTCCTCGAAAAGCTGATATCAAAATAAGGATACTCTCATACTGTGTAGTTCTTGCAAGTGTCCACCTTCTGCCCTTTGGTTTTAATTGAGTGCTTCAAGGTGAGATGTGCGATGACCGCGTAAACTGTGTATACATATGACACGGTCTTTGCCATCTTCCTAAGCACACGCGTTTCGCTTTGTCTATAGTATATGACAGTGGTCGCAAGCTCACCAACTGCTCGATGTACAGTGCTAAAGAAATGTATGCGGATGTCAAATGAGTGAACCTCGTACTCACTCAAACTCTTGAAACTCGAGGAGACCCGTGCTCTTTGAGCGACGCACAAGGGGCAGAAACTCATAGTAGAGCAAACCGGGCACCACGTCCTGACCCTTGTCTTGTTCCGACGCGTTCGACTTGTTGAAGGCTTGCAACGAGAGCCGAGACGACCCGCTCGCCTTGGACGACGTTAACGACACGCTCTGCGCCATGTCGCTCGCAGTATAGCGCGCACACTTTTTCAGTCACGACCACCGCCTTATCGACGTTTGCTTCAGGCGACCCGCTTTACTGGCCTGCCAGAAACGGCGCCGACCCCTTGCTGAAGACAGAACGAAAGTGTTTCCTTACAGCTTGTCGTTTCCACGGCGCGGATGTTAATTACCGGCGGAGATGTCTGTCCAGGTCGCACGCGACGGTAATGTCGTGAGGTGCTCGAGATGGTTTACGATGATGATGTAGCCGCCGTTCTTCAAAGCAACCCCTGCATGGAGGTCGGCAGAGTCGATGCTCGCGGACGATACTTCGTTCTTCGTCAATGAGCGAAGACCGACGCGGGCTGCCGTATTCTGTCCTTGATGCACGAGGACCAATTACGCGCTGTGAGCAATTTCCCGCTGCCAAGACCGGGTACGGCGGTATCCGCACGGAAGCCACGAGGGGCTGCCGCGACGAATATGCGCGCGATTCGCGTTTTCTGTTCTCTTCTTCTTTGAACGGAACACCTTTCCTACGACAAAACTGAACGCAGAAAAAAATATTTATTTATTATTTATTTGACATACCCTAAGCTCCGAGGCATTGTAGAGACGCTCCCCATATTAAAAAAAAAAAATTAGGGGCAGCTTTACACTAGTGGTGCGAAGACTGGGCAAACAGCGAAGCTAGCTTTATGTCGGTTCGGCCAAGTTTTTGCGAGGTTATGCTTCGAGTACTCGGCTACGTTTTGCGCAAGGTCACCCCAGAATCATCTACAGCCCAAGGAGCAACGAAAACTCGGTCATTAAAGTATCGGGACGCTTTTGGGCCGCGATTTTGTAGCGATGCTTTAATTATGACTTATTCTATACAGTCTTATCATCCACCACTCACGGCCGATTGATCCCGTTGATAACGCGCGCGGACCGTCGCTCTGACCACTGACAAAGCGCGATAAGCGCGAAAAGGCATTATTACCGGAAAAGCATCGCTACAAAATACCGGCCCTGGACGCTGAAACGCTTTCGCTCGATTTCGCGGGCTCGTAACTCCGGATCTTCAGCGAATCACCGACGTTTCACCGCCGCTTCGGCGGCGCGATACTCGGGATCGGACCGAAGTCGTCTCACTCGCTCTCGAGTGAGATGACTCAAGCCGCGCTTCCTCTTCTTCGGGAGTCTCTTCTTCGGGCGCCCCATCTTCGTGGCGATGTGCTCGGCGCGGATACGGCGGGGCTTTTGTGTCGCCGTGGCGGCGACGCGGAGCTATGTATCCCGTGGGTCGGCGCAGTGACGTCACGGCTTAGCGGCGCCTCTGCGCAGCCGCGGCAAACACGCCGCACGGCGCGGTGACGTCATGGTTGGGTAAAGCTAAGGCGAAGCGATGCGGCGCGCGCGATGACGTCACGGCTCTCGCAGCTGTGGCGAGGCTCGGCACGGTTGGCGCAGCTGGGGCGAAGCATTGCTAGGCGACGCATGGTGACGTCATCGCCAGGCGGAGGTTTTTCGGCGTACACTCGAAGGACCGCCCTCGAGCTTAAATAGCTTCGCTAGTTCACAAAGGTATGTGCCATTGCGCTTGGACCCTTTCTGCACTACCTCCAGGATCGGCCCACATTTCGGGCGTACACCACTTGACCACCTCCAGCTTAAGCAGCTTCGCTGTTAAAATAATAAATAAAGACTTCTCAGAGAACCTCATTGAATGAAATATTATTTTTTGACAGAAAGAAAACGTATATAAGAAGGTCGATCAACAGCTTATTAATAATAACGAACAGAAATATATACATAGAAAGAAACTGGGGGTTTGGAATTACCCCACCAACCACACACACACAAAAAAAAGAAAAAAAATATTCACAGACGATTACGATACTCCCTAATGCGAAATTTGTGCGCAGCTCTATACGTATTTTCATTTCGCGATATATTGGCTGGCGCGGCTAATCAGTCTGGTGCGGCACGCTTCAAACGGATCGAGCGAAGTGTGGCGCGACTGCGTCGCTAATCGGGAGATCGCGAGAGGCAGCGCGTGGGTGACGCGTGGGCGTGACTCACAGCAGCCGCCGCAGACAGACCTCCGCTCATGCAGCGCTTTGTTTACATAGGCATATGGTATCGGTGGCGTCATCAGTGAACAGACGACGCGCGGTACTCTGGCGCCATCTCGTAGCCATCGTCGCTGCACAGGCCGTCTTGCGCGGCACTACGCTTTTCTTTTCACGCTTTCTCTTACACGTTGGCCAAGACGCCTTGGCCAACGTGTAAAACGCGTTATGAAGACTACGCAGCTGTCTCTGGGGTTTTCCACGCTTCCGCCGAAGCGCAAGTACGCTCACTTTTATACTGTATGGGCCCCGAAAGTCATCCCCTGCACGATACTTTTTCGCTTTCTGCGGAAGAACTGCGATCCTACGATAGAGATCGTCGCCCAGCGTTTCACGTAGCGCTTTGTTCACACGGTTAACGAGCTCTATGAATCTCGCTTTCACAAGGTACTCAAGAATCGGGCGAAAGCATTGACGCTTACTACGCAGAAATGTGCAAACTAGTCAAGCGTTGCAACTTCCCGTCGACCCAAATCGAAGAGCGTCTCGTGCGGGACAGATTCGTAGTAGGCTTAAAAGACGCTCGTCTCTCGTTGAGCTGTGCCGTAACCCCAAGTTGACGCTAAATGATGCTTGTACTCAAGCGCGTCAATGGGAAGACGCCGACAAAGACAAAGCGGTAAAAGGAATTGCAGAAGGTTCCACGCCAATTCAACTAGAGACAGCCAAATTTCGCAAAACCCCTCGACGCTCGGATGGCAGGCAGCGAGACGCGCCGCCCAGGATGAAACGCTCCGGCGACGGTACTACTTCTTTCTCCGGGCGTTCGCTGCATCCACGCTCAGAATGCCCAGCTCGTGCGTCGCTGTGCAATCACTGTCGAAAGACAGGACACTTCGCTGTGGTATGTCGCTCCCATAAAGCAAAGCGGACCAAGCTTGCTACTATTTGCCTGGATACTGTCGTGGTGCCTGAGAACGCCAAGTACGTGGATGTCACCGTAGACAATTATACTGCCTCTTTCAAAGTCGACTCTGGTGCGGAAGTCTCGGTTGTGCCGGAAGGTTTCCCGACAGTGCCTCCGCAGCTCGACAAAGCGGACAATCTGTTAAGAGGTCCAGGAGGTCAACCGCTTCGAGTACTCGGATCGTACGTCGCCCAGCTCATCTGGCAAGGGAAAACCAAGTGCCCAGCGACTGCATGTGGTGCAGTCTCTCTCTACTCCACTACTAGGTTTAATTCCCAGCACTTCGAGCACTCGACGTCGTCAGATACCTAGGAGGCGTAGAGACCCCCCCCCCCCCCTCCCCCCGCCGTATAGCACCATGCAGAACTATTCAAAGGCCTCGGCATGCAGTATGTTCCAGGGAAACTACTAGCAGCTGCGGGCGCTCTCTCCAGGATACCACCCAAGGTTTCGTCTCCTCTATGCATGGTGGAATTATTTGTAACGGAAGTTGTTAACAACGCATCCTCAACTTTGCCGTTGACTCCGCAAGACATCGAGAGAGCCCAAAACATGGATGGGGAGTGTACTATCGTGAGCAATATGAAAGGGAACATTTTTTTTTTCAATTGACGCGATGAGTTGCTTACGCCTTAAAAGAGTGCTACTTTTGGCCACGCTTCGGCGCACAAAGTTACCAATAACCGCAATACCAAACAATTATCACTGTGCGCTGGCGAGTAGAAGTTCCGCACTTTGTGTAAACGGACCAATGGTGGGAGTACCAACAGTTATTAGAACAGCGTCTCCCTTCCCACATTGTTTTCGACGGCGGCCACCGCGTATCGCCATAGCAGGGTTCGAGGCTATCTGACACGCGCTCCTGTGTTTCCTTTCACATTGCTCACGATAGTACGTCACTAATATCATACGTCCAACATGCTTGGCCTCAGAAGAAGAAGCTGCCATTGCACTTAACGAAGTATGCTGCCTTAGCTAACGAAATCACCGTCTGTGATGGTTTTCTGCTGAAAGGCACATGTATAGTGGTTCCTACTTTCTTGAGACCTACAGTCCTGAATTTACTGCATGATGATCATCAAGGTGTAAACCGGCGTAAAGTGAAAGCTAGAGAATCGGAGTGGTGGCCGGGAATTTCAGGAGACATAGAGTCCATGGCAGCCAGATGCGAGCAGTGTGCATATACTCGCATAAACCCAGCAGAGCCACTTATTCGCACACCTTTACCGGGACGCCCATGAGAAGTTCTTGGTATGGACCTCTTATACAACAAAGAGTGGGCACGGGAAAGCGGCAACCATGCAGTCGCCGCTAAACACCTTTTGCTTCTACATGCAGTTTGTCGCGCTTTTTGAAGCATGGCTGTATCCGTCGACCTGCGCATGTGCGGTTTCGCCAGTGCTGGTCCTTCCTGACTCACCTATACCGCTGCCAGTCCTGCTATCTGACGCAAGTCAAGATCCTTGGTGCCAGCAAGTAATCAAGGGCGTCATCTTCACACCTTTGCACACGGACTCACAGCCGCCAGGAGCGACATCTTCCTTCTGGCTCTACTTAAGCAGCTGCCTTCGTCCGGCCACTTTCAGTGGGCACGGGAAAGCGGCAACCATGCAGTCACCGCTAAAGCCCTTTTGCTTCTACATGCAGGTTTGTGAAGCTCCGTCTCTTTATTCCAAACGTACGAGTAATGCCTGTCTGCTGCTTTTCCCGTGCCCAAGGGTATTTTTTGCCTCGCTGTGTGAATGTGTGTTTGTTGCAAGGCTACTCATCCTATGTGGTGACGTTGAACTTAATCCGGGACCCGAAACTGACAAGCAGTACAAAGAACTTCTTGCAGCCATTTCTGCCCTTTCAGCAAAAATAGATTCACGACACACAGAGGTAATGAGTGGCCTCGCCGAATTAAAAGAAAAACAAGCTGAATTAACTAATCAAGTGTCCGATTTAACCACTAGATTAACGACAGTTGAATATCTTGTAAATTCACTTCAGCTCAACCCGTCTTCAGCTGACATACATGCAGCTGTAGCTTACGCCGTTAAAAATGAAAATGCCTCTCTCCTGACGCGTCTCGGTGATCTAGAAGACCGCTCCCGCCGTGATAACTTAATATTTTATAGTATTTCCGACAATCCGTCAGAAACATGGGCGCAGTCCGAAAAATTGGTATGTGAACTTTTATCTCGTCATCTTCAGTTTTAGGTCCCCGAGAATATGGTATGTAGAGCCCACCGACTTGGCTCGTACACTGCTAGTAAGACGCGCCCGATTATCATTAAATTTTCTTGCTCAAAACTAAGGGATAAAATTCTGGCACTAAAATCTAATCTGAAATCCACCAGGGTATTATCTGTGGGCGAAGATTTTTGCCGAGCAACGCGCCAGTCTAGGAAAAAGTTACTAGATTTTGCTAAGGCATCAGGCCAACCATACTCAATGCGGCTAAACAAGCTATTTTTGAGCAAGAAGTGTTACGTTTACTGTTCTACCACTGACAATGTATGCGAAGTCGACATGCCACGTGCAGCACGCTCTTCAGTTCGGTCGCGTCAAACTGTCGAAGGTAATATTACATACATAACTAGCACATCCTCAATGGTATAACAGCGTATCAGTTTTTTTCACTAACGTGCGACGCTTACTAAATAAACGTGCTGCAATGTCCTCACTGATTGATTCATGCGCTGCTGACATCGTATGTCTCACCGAAACATGGTTCTCTGCTAAGATAAAAACTAGCGAAATTTTTGATTGTGAGAAACTGTATTCATGTTATCGCTGCGATCGCGGTGGGCGAACAGGTGGAGGTGTCTTGATTGCAGTTACTGAAACGCTCACTTCTAACTCCGTTTTCATAGAAACACCACTAGAACTTGCTTGCGTGCGCGTTGTACTCGACAACAGAGATGTCATTTTTTTGCACATGCTACCACCCTCCAACTGCTTCGACTTCATTTTGCGATGACCTTCATGACGCATTAAACAAATTAGTTGTCAGATACCCTAACTCGCCGCTTTTTCTCCTCGGGGACTTCAACTTTCCCGATAGCATTTGGCATAACGACACGGCAAAGTCCCAGTCTTCTCAGAGTACCCAGTTTTTGAACACTTGTTTGGACTTCCACTTCACTCAGCTTGTACTGAAACCTGCACGCGTGTCTGCCTCTTCATCTAACATTCTTGATCTGATTCTCACTACGAACCCTGATGTAGTTTCCTCAATTCATTATTTAAAAGGCTTAAGTGATCACCTTGCACTCACTTTTGATAACACACAGACAACTGCTAAAAAAACTGCGAAGGTCATTCGCGATTACAGCAAAGCCGACTTGGCTTCCAATACCGCTGAAATGGAAACTTTCGCAGCTTCTTACATCGCTGATTGCGATCAGCGTTGTGTTGAAGAAAACCGCTGCATTTTCAAAAATAAATTGTTGTCGCTTATCGAACGCTTCGTGCAGCAGAGAACTGTCGTTTGTAAGCCACGGTCCCCTTGGTTCAACCCCTTTTTGAAGAGACTTCGTAAAAAAAAAAAAAAAAAAAAAGCGGTTGTTTCGTCGCGCAAAAGCTTTACGCAGTGAAGTTACTTGGTCCGCTTACTACCGCACTGCAAGTGATTACAACGCAGCTGCCGCTAGTGCGAAGCAGCATTTTTATTCTGTCACACTTCCGTCCCTTTTGCAAACCAATCCTCGTAAATTCTGGACCATAGTTAACGATACTCCAAGTAAAATAATCCAATTAACATACCCCATTGATGAACCTGTTGCTCCTGAAGAGTGCTGTAATGTATTTAATGATGTATTTTCTTCCCATGTTACCGTGATGCCACATAGATTACCCCTTGTATCCAATTCAGGTTTTTTGCCCAGGGATTCTATTTCTATTGACTGGGTTGATGTTAGCTGCCTAATTAAGAATCAAAAAACGTCTTCCTCTGCCGGCCCAGACTGCCTGAATTCAACAATTTTGAAGTGTACCAATGTATTTTCTGCTGTTATTTTGTCGCACATTTTCACTCAGTCATTGCAGCAGTCTGTTCTTCCATACGACTGGTGCGTGGGAAAGGTGATTTCAATTCACAAATCAGGTAACACACAATTACCCAGCAATTATAGGCCTATCTCACTAACAAGCATTTCATGTAAAATTCTCGAGTATATAATATATTAGCATTTGGCTGAGTTTTTAGAATCTGACTCCTTTTTCAACCCCTGTCAACATGATTTCCGTAAGTTTTTTTCGTGTGAAACACAGCTCTTATCATTTACGAATGATCTTTTTGCAATCTCAGATCTAGGTACAGACATCGATTGGATATTTCTCGATTTTGCTAAAGCATTTGATTCTGTGTCGCATGATTTACTTTTGCTTAAGATGACTGAACTTAACCTGGACGTAAAGGTACTCGAGTGGATAAAAAAATTTCTTTCTAACCGGACGCAGTTTGTAAACGCTAATAACTGTACTTCTCGGTTTTCTAATGTACCAGCAGGTGTTCCTCAAGGCTCAGTCCTGGGTCCACTTCTCTTTTTAATCTATATTAACGATCTTCCGAACTGCGTTCTTTCTTCTTCCATAAAACTATTCGCGGATGACTGTGTTATTTACCGTAAAATTACTAATCCTTCCGCTTCCCAAGAACTGCAGGACGATCTTAACGGCATAACTGAGTGGTGTTCTAATTGCTGTATGCAACTAAACTCAAATAAATGCAAGACCATGCGCATATCTCGTAACACTGCCATTCACACGTACTTTATTAATGGTGCACCTGTGACGTCAGTTAGCTCTTACAAGTATCTCGGCCTTCACATATCAAATAACCTTTCTTGGCATTCGCATATTGACTGTGTTACTAATAACGCTAACCGCATGCTTGGTTACTTGCGCCGTAATTTTAGCTCTGCCCTTCCTCCTTGAAACTAATTTTACACAAAACTTTAGTTCGCTCTAAGTTGGAGTATGCTTCTAGCCATCTGGAATCCGACTCAGTCCTCATTAGTTTCCACTCTAGAGACTATTCAAAACCGCAATGCACGCTTTATCTTCTCTAATTATTCTCGCTATGCAAGTGTCTCACCAATGAAACGAACTCTTAACTTACCTGATCTTTCGTCACGCCCCAAATGTTCCCGTCTCTCCCTTTTTCACAAAGTTTTTCATTTGAACCCCCTTTTAAAAGAAACCCTTCTTGCCCCTCCGTCTTATATTTCGTCCCGCACTGACCACCTCCTCAAAGTCCTTGTGCCGCACAAACCGGTACAGTGACTCATTCATCCCTAGGACAAGCACGGACTGGAATCGCCTTTCCGCATCAGTCGCACTCATCACCGACCCTACCAACTTCAAGACCGCTGTTCAGACTGCCAAGACCTATGGTCTTGGCAAAACCATAGGTCTTGCCAACTTTGCCAAGACCTATGGTTTTACCCTCGTGACCAGCAGCCCACACTTTCCTCACTCGAACGGAGAGGCTGAACGGATGGTCCGCACAGTAAAGGAACTACTTGGCAAATCGAGTGACACACCGAGTGTGAACGGCTTCAGCTCCGCGCAACTCCTAATGGGAAGACAACTCAGGACTCGCATTCCGAAGACGAAACAGTTGCTGCAGCCGGCTTGGCCTGCTAGGGACATCGTGGCGACAAGAGATGCAACTTACAAGAAGAAAAGTGAGTGCAACTTTAACCAGCGTCATCGGGTTAGGCCATACCCAGCACTAGAAACGGGAGAACGAGTCTGGGTTTGACCGGAAGGAGTTCGAGCAACTGTAATGAGCGAGGGCCAACGACCTCGCCGTTACATCGTGGAGACGGATCAAGGAACAGTCCTGCAGCGTAACCGGCGTCACCTGTCGGGGTTCTCACAGGAGAATCGGACAGTCCCTGAAGCGTCTACAGACACAACGCAGGTTACTTCATCTGCAGCACGGTGTAAAAAAGGAAGGTGATCCGACGGCGGCGCCAGGCGCGGCCACTTAGTGTGACTCTACGCACGCCGCTGCCGCAAGGGGCAGCACCTGTTCTGGGGGCCACTTTTCTCGCTCGCTTTGCTTGCCGCTTTTATGGGCACGCGCGGCAGAAGTGCTTTATTTCGATGAATATATGTCGTTCGCCTGCTTAAAACGACTCTACTTGGTTGGAGGAACGTCCCTTTATATTTCTGCCGACATTCCGATTGACTCCGACGCGGCGAGCAGCGGTAAGTGCAGCGCGCCGTCTGCTCGAGCAGACGACGCGTCTCTTTCGTGTTCGAAATGACGGTATTTTGACTGTAAGTGGCATGAAACCTTCTACCTGCTCAGGATTTGGTGTCTAAATAACGAAAAATTGCATATATTTGGGTATGGGTGTTTAAATGCTGACGGAAGTTGTAAGTTATCCACTGTTGTGCCGCTTCTCCAAGGCCTCCTGAACACGTGCTGCCCCTAGCGGCGGCGCTCACTTCCGGTCACACGAAGTGGCCGCTCTCTCGCCCCAGCGCGGGCGCGCCGTCGGAACACCTATCTTCTTACACTGTGATCTGCAGATTAAACAGCGGGCATTCCAGGCGCTGCATCGACCAGAGTACCAAAAGCCGTTGGTGGCTCTGAAGACGGCAGTGTTGTGAGGACACAGAGTGGCTGCCGCGTAGTTCCGCCCGTGCGTTTGAACTTGTAAGTGGTGCAACAAAAGCGGCAAGTTTACAAAGGAAGGAGGTGTTGTGGTCGCCACCTATATTCTATGAGCTGTCTGGTGGCGCCGCCTGTGTCGGGGCAGGGATTGCGACGCGGCAATCAAGGCACTTGATGTTGCGACGCTCAAGCGAGTAGACATGTCTCTCTCCTTCGCACGCGGCGTCCGAGCCGCTTCAACACTCGACAGAAATGAGGAAATTTGCAAGTGGAAACGGGAATTAGCTAGTGCAAAACAGGGGTAATTAGAGATCGCAGGGAGAGGCCTTCGTCCTGCAGTGGACATAGAAATAAGCTTGTGATGATGATCTTGACTAGGATTTACATCAAAATGTTTTTTTTTTGTGGCTACTGGGTATCTATAGAAGGAGAAATTTGAACAACTATTCATTTAGTTGATTGATATCTATAGAAGGAGAAATTCGAAGAACTATTCATTTAGTTGATTGAATCAATACAAATATAATCACACCGAAAGTGCATTTGATTGCTTCTGCGTCTTCCAACTCCACCTTCAGGCGCGCTCCCCCACGTTCTTCGGCAGCGTCTCCGCTGCCCATCTCGGCGGCGACACAAGGATATTAGTTACACATTAAAAAAAAATTAGGCAAATACTACTTGGACACATTCGTGAAGACGGGTGGCCAATGATAACAAACAGCTCCTACGAAAGAAAAGCTCTGTGAATTCGGCCCCACTTTCTGGTTGGATGCGGAGGTAGCAATGAAAGACGAAACAAAAGAAGGGCGGTAACGTGGACGTGCCGCGCGCAGAGCCGTTGGCGCGCGCTGGCTGACGGTGCAGCCCAGCACCGCGCTCCTCGACAACGCCCAAAGGCCTGGTCGAGGTGGCCAGGCGTTGCCCAGCCGCCGGCCACCCGCCGGTCCGGCCGCCCACCGGCCCACCCCGACAACGCCTATAGGCCTGGCCGAGGTGGCCAGGTGTTGCCCAGCCGCTAGCAACCCGCCCGTCAGGCCGCCCACCGGCCCGCTCCGACAACGTCTAGAGGCCTGGCCGAGGTGACCAGGCGTTGCCCAGCCGCCCGCCACCCGCCGGTCCGGCCGCCCACCGGCCCACCCCGACAACGCCTATAGGCCTGGCCGAGGTGGCCAGGCGTTGCCCAGCCGCTAGCAACCCGCCCGTCAGGCCGCCAACCGGCCCGCCCCGACAAGGTCTAGAGGCCTGGCCGAGGTGACCAGGCGTTGCCCAGCCGCCCGCCACCTGCCGGCCCACGCCGACAACGCCTAGAGGCTTGGTCGAGGTGGCCAAGCGTTGCCCAGCCACCCGCCGCCCCACGCCGACAACGCCTAGAGGCTTGGTCGAGGTGGCCAGGCGTTGCCCAGCCGCCCGCCACCCGCCGCCCCACGCCGACAACGCCTAGAGGCCTGGTCGAGGTGGCCAGGCGTTGGCCAGCCGCCCGCCACCCGCCGCCCCACGCCGACAACGCCTAGAGGCCTGGTCGAGGTGGCCAGGCGTTGGCCAGCCGCCCGCACCCGCCGCCCCACGCCGACAACGCCTAGAGGCCTGGTCGAGGTGGGCCAGGCGTTGGCCAGCCGCCCGCCACCCGCCGCCCCACGCCGACAACGCCTAGAGGCCTGGTCGAGGTGGCCAGGCCGTTGCCCAGCCGCCCGCCCACCCTCCGCCCCACGCCGACAACGCCTAGAGGCCTGGTCGAGGTGGCCAGGCGTTGCCCAGCCGCCCGCCGCCCCACGCCGACAACGCCTAGGAGGCCTGGGTCGAGGTGGCCAAGGGCGTTGGCAGACGCCCGCAACCGACGACCCACGTTCCGACAACGCCTAGAGGCCTGGTCGAGGTGGCCCAGGCGTATGCCCAGCCGCCCCCACCCGCGCCCACGCCGACAACCCTAGAGGCCTGGTCGAGGTGGCCATGTGGTTGCCCAGCCCCGCCCCCTGCGCCCCACGCCGACCCACAGCCTAGAGGCCTGGTCGAGGTGGCCCAGGCGTTGCCCAGCCGGGCCACACGCCGACAACGCCTAGAGGCCTGGTCGAGGTGCCAGGCGTTGGCCAGCCGCCCGCACCGCCGCCCCACGCCGACAACGCCTAGAGGCCTGGTCGAGGTGGCCAGGCGTTGCCCAGCGGCCCGCCACCCGCCGCCCCACGCCGACAACGCCTAGAGGCCTGGTCGAGGTGGCCAGAGCGTTGGCCAGCCGCCCGCCACCCGCCGCCCCACGCCGACAACGCCTAGAGGCCTGGTCGAGGTGGCCAGGCGTTGCCCAGTCGCCCGCCACCCGCCGGCCCGCTCGCCCACTGGCCCGCCCGCCCGCTTGGTGAGACTGAGAACAGTGGAACACTGAGCTGGACAACTACCGAAAGATGTCAACCCGAAAAACCCGAACGCCGAGTGGCAAGCGACGCCAGTCAGCATCCACAGATGGAGATCAAGAAATGCTGCACAAAAGGCTGCTGCTCCAGGAGGACAAAAAAGGCGCGTACATGAGCCACCGGCCGGCGCAATGTCAGAAGTCACCTACCAGTCACGCCATAATGCAATTTTTCGAAGAGAATCGCATCACCAAAGACGAGGAGAGAAAAAGGCAGCGGGTATTCGTTGAAATGGCTGCCGTAATAGAGACGGACATCAACGGTGAGTACCCGTCGGCTTTTAAGGATCATTCCACCACACTGCTATGAAAAATCGTCACTGTTCTCTGGAAAACCGCATTGTGCAGGAAGGTCCTGAAAGAAATAAAAATGGCTGTCCAAGAAAAATTGGTCCTTGTCGACCAAACCTGTGACCAACGCCTTTCCAGGACAGTCGCTAACTCCACCTTGTGGGTTTCCAGTTTCCGCTCGGAAACGACCAGACGAATGTTTTAAAATTTATCGCTTTTAAAGCGCTCCGCCATAGCGCGTAACACTAACAAACATGTAATAAATGCGTAAGCTCCATGTCGTGCTGCTCAGTCAAGGATCGATGACCTCCAAGTGACTTGCGTACCAATTGAAATCGAAAGATTACAGCCCACAGTGCTCACTGGGAATGGCCCTCTGAGCATGTGCCCTGAAGGCCTCTTGGCATGTGCCGCTAGGTATGTGCCAGTGGATGCAATATATGGATAAAAAAATTGTCGCAGTTTCACCCGAAAGGCGAAGCATCAATTGCGACAGCAAATTAGTAGATAGCTATATTGGAGTAAGGATAGTAGTTTTATCAGCTGTATAAACTTGGACATACAGCAACACCAGCAACGCGCAGAACTGTTGTCGACACCGTCGGCGTCTTGCCCACGTTCGCACCGAACGCGCGCGGCGTTGGGGACTGTTGGCGGTGCCTCTGGGACACGGCTCTGGGGGCAGCTCGGATGTTTTCGACGAGATCAGAACGGGACACTCGCCGAGCAGCGTCGGAAGTCTTTACCACCTTCTCGCCTTGCAACGTTTTATTGCGATGGCAATTATATGGACACTCCTAAGCTGATTTCTGCCGTCGGCGTCAGCAGTACCAGCCGTCAGCAGCACCAGCAACGCGCAGAACTACGCGTTGCTGGTGCTGCTGCATGTTTAAGTTTATACAGCTGATAAAACTACTATCCTTACTCCGTATAGCTCTCTATTAATTTGTAATAGCAATTGATGCTTCGCCTTTCGGGTGAAACTGCGACAATTTTTTATTTATATAAATAGGCATTTAGTGCTGCAGCTAAACGTCGCCTCCCCTGCCTCCCTCCGAGTCCCCCCACGGCCTTTCGCGCGACGGAATAAGTCTCGTTCGCTCTACATATATGGTGATTGTAACGGAGCAAAGATATGCTTAATTCTGCAGCCCTTCAGTGAGCACGGCGCAGAACGCTCGTTTGCTCTCCGCCGTGCGTTCGCTCCGTGTGAAAGCGCGCGTCCTTCACGCCCTTTCACTCGCACATGCAGCATACGGCTCGCGGCGACGATTTCATCGCCGTTGACGTCATACGGAACCTCACGGCGACGGCGACGCCGACGGCAGAAATCATCTGTGAAGTGTCCATATAATTGCTATCACAATAAAACAACAGTTCCTATAAGGAGCAAATGGAGCTTCACACTGCGTAGACGTCAACTATAGTCGAATCTGCTTTATTTTTGCTAAAGACCGAAGACATTAAGAGCGTGCAGGTAAATAATGGTTGCATTTATAAAACAAAAGGTAGTGTCCAAGTTGCCGAATCGGCGAGGGCTGTCTCTGCGTAACAGAAGCTTATGTCGAATGTCGTACTTTTTTCAGATCGCATGCATCAGAAGCGATTGGGCAGCCGAAACCGCATCACCGACGTCGTATTTTAAATATTGTCCATACTTTGGTGAAAATAACAAGTTTGTAAAACTCTATAAAGTCGTTTGAAGACAGAAGCACGAAGTTTGGGCAAACTAACGCACTACTTTCCCGTACTGGCTTAACAAGAAAACTTGTTTTATATACAGAGTGCGTCGCCGCGAAGCCATGTCACTCTCGCTGTCGGATATCGCAAGCCTGCGTTATGCGCCCTTTTCTTCTCCACGTTCTTCGA
The DNA here is from genome assembly GCF_013339745.2 of Dermacentor silvarum. Lineage (NCBI taxonomy): Eukaryota > Metazoa > Arthropoda > Arachnida > Ixodida > Ixodidae > Dermacentor > Dermacentor silvarum. The sequence continues at coordinate 58,031,805 of NC_051163.1, read as the reverse complement.
GTCGCTGCAACAGTTTTTCTCGTGTCTGTCGGCAAATTGCACTATGTACTTGACTGTGCCTGCTGCAGTGACCACGCATAAAGTGCGACTACGGCACAATGCCACGTGAATTCAGGGTTGCGTAGAGTGATGCATAATTTACCCCTCGAGCAGCGATGATCGTTGGCTTCACGTGCGCAGCTGTGTTCGCATACTCCTAGTGTTGAAGTACTCTGCGTTTTTGAGGCGTTCGCCTTGGGACGAGCACGTGCGCTCCCCGCCACCTCAACTCCTCAGGACGCCAGTGTTGTGACGGCGAGGTCTTCCGAATATGAATTGAGCTCGGCTTACACTGCTTAGTGCTCGCTATAGTGAACTAGATAGTTCACTATAGTGCTCGCGTTACATGATGCTAGCAAGGAAATGTTGACTTCAGTTTATACGACCTCTAAGACCACAAACATTACTTGGCGTATACTTGGCTAATGCTTTGCTATCACTATCAATGATTCTCCTTTATGGCAGAGCAGTGACTTAAAAAAAATATAACAAGCTGTACAAGACTTCCGGCACTTGCTTTCACCGTAAGCTGTATGGACATTAAAACAACTCAAAGAAAGTAGACATATCGGCGTCGCAATTCTTCCAAATAATGTGCACCTGAAACGTCTTGTAAAGCAGTGATGATGCAAGTCCGCCACTTTGAAACGCAATTGTCATCCTTGTGCAAATGCGAATACATATAGCTCGTTGTAATCATTGACATATCAGTATAGCCGTGTGACATCTGCTGAACGGTGTGATGCGTGTAATACTATAGTCACATTATATGCGTACCTGCCAATTATAAGGCTTGGTAACATTGCAAGGGAAGCGCTGTTTGAATGTTCGATTTGTAAATTGTTGCTGAGGAACTTTCTATCTTCGCAGACATCAAAGTGGCTCTGTGTGGTAGCCTCGTGTCAGGACTTGGAGCCAAAGACAGTGATATGGACCTCACACTTCTAACGAAAGCAGTAAGTTAGCCTTACAAATGTCCTACAATCTCTCAGGGGTTCACAATTACCAATCGTGAATTATTTAGTTGTAATTTGTTTGGACATGGTTTACCGTGGTGTCCGAATTTTCCCTCCTAGCGAAAAAAAAAGTTGCGTTAAAAAGAAAAGCGTGTACATTTTGTAGCACCACGGTGATGATCTGGGCTTGCTCAACCATGTGGCAGGTACATTGAAAAGATCAGGTAAACAACTTTCTTATTGGCAATAATTACTACACCCTGCGCCAGTAGATAAAGTGTCCGTTGAAATTCCAAGCACCATGTCTCCCCATTTGTGGCAAAATTCGCCATCGTGACTGAGAACGTTGAAGCAAGCCTATGCACCAAGTCATTCAGATGCGACAGCATGTATGAGCGTCGTCTTCTAAGGTGCTACTTGGTCATTTGGGATCAAAACATTAGGCGATCGAATAGTATCGCTGTGGCTTTGACAAGGTTACCTTATATTCACAAAAGTGAAGTTTTGCTGTAGTTCGTTTTTAGGAAGATTGGGGCTTTTCTGGAAAACTTTAGCCGTGTGTGTCGGGTTGTTATTTGGGTTTATTTTTTTTAACCTACACTAGGTGCAGGTTCGCGCATACGAGAGTAGTAGTGTCGGACTGAGACTATGAAGTTGTGTGCTCCACTTAGCTGACTGCACTGTAGCCAGTCAGAGCAAACTGCGCATCGTCTTCTGCATTACAGCCGAAAAGCGGCGGATTTCGCACTTTGCCTGACTTCGCAATTTCTGGCTGTGTATATGTCTTGCAGACTGGGCACTTTGCATGACTTCCCAATTTCTGGCTCTGTATATGCCTTTGCCTGAAATGACGAGCCAGTGTGCGAGTTTCGTTTCACCAACAAATCTAGACAAACTGCAGCGAAATACGGCGCCAATGAGCAGCTCACGAAGTCACTTCTCTATGCATATAATACAGCGTGGAGTCTGAAACAGCCTGAACCATCCGCGAGTCAGATCATTTTGTTTCATAAACGCCTAATTATGAAAACGTATGACTGTTCGTTGGGTTTTAAAACCGCAGGAATTTTCACCGTTTCCTCTTAACAGTTAGCATCATGATCAAAATTATCATGCGAATACGAAAATTACGAGGACATCAATAACCAATTGTGACCGACCTTGCTCATTGAAAGCCCGGCCCACGCGGCGTTTCCCAACAAACACACTCGGATATTGGGTAGTTCAACTTGCCGCATTATCTGTGGCTTTTGTTGGGCCTTTTCCTTCCTTTTTAGCTACCTGATTTTACTTCTTTTTTGAACCAAAGCCATACCAGTTTTTAATTTTGGGTGCAGCATATTTGTTCCCGCTCTGCAGGAAGGTAAATTACACATTTTCGTACTGATTTCTGTATTATTGCTCTATTCTACCCATATGGTGCTGTCGCGACCGCCACATGGCCCAAGTACATATCACGATTTCTGCGACATAGTTTTGTTCTTGCCTGGATTGTCTGTTTTTCTATGCGTAACGTTTACTATCTATGACTGCGCAACATGTTTATTTGTCTTGTTTGACGCGTTATATACACTGGTGTTTGCTTAAATACTTACATTTATTGGAGACTTATACCTATAATTAAATATCTTGTCGCGAGGTTTTGTGTATACAAGCAGTGAACTTTGTTTCCAGCGGCACTTTCTTGCCCTTTATCAAGTTGTATTTTGGCATTTTTATATTTGATTCTATCTACGAACTTCTAATGTATATTTTGCAGAACTCTTGCTTTTTATATGTACTCACTGTTGCGACTATAATATCGGTATAATTACAATACACGACCGGTAACAGCTGCTCCTGCGCAATCTATTGCAACGAAGTACAGCGTCATTAAGGTTTTTCCCTGGCCATTGGATATGTACAAAAGTGTAAGCAACGTTCTTGAGTGACAACTATGCATCAAAATGTTTGTCCTCAACTTGTTCATTTCATGGTCTTTACGTTTTTTATATCAGCTGTGTGCACTGCTTTGCTGGTTTCGAACTGATACATAGTTATAACGTTCGTGTGATATTTTCCTTACTTATTAAATATACAAAAAAAAAAAAACGCGGAAGCATTCATATCAGTTATTTCTGACACAATGTTTGGGATATACAAATGTGTTCTTTTATGAAAAAATACATATTTGACTTAATTCGTTTGCAGCATCTAATATACAATGGCCTTGACAGTGGCAGTGCAGTTATTATTCATGTATTTGATCCCTAGACAAATTCTACAATGAGGAAGCCGCTCTGCAACGTCAGCCACCCCCGAACAAAATTTCTGGCTACGCCACTGTGTCAATCACTTCTCAGAACGTGCACTCTCATGGGGAATAATTTATGTGCCACATCAGAGTTTTTAAAGAAGTGAGTGAACTTCACTGAATCGAAATTTTACTGTGCTATAACCTTACTATTCTCCCCAGAAAAGCCAATTATCCCGTGTCACTTTATTCTTCGTGTGAATCACTTGTGAGCACGTGTATTATCATGGGTAATGATTTATGCGCCTAACGATCACGTTTTAAGTACAATCATTGCGTTTTACCGGTGCTAACGTGTGCGGCAGAAACTCGGGATTAACAAAGGAACTCGAGAACAAGTTAAGGACCGCACAAAGAGCGATGGAACGAAAAATGTTAGGCGTAACATGAATACATAGGAAGAGAGCTGTGTGGATCAGAGGGTAAACGGGGATAGCGGATATTCTAATTGAGATTAAGACAGAAAAATGAGGCAGGGCAGGCCACGTAATGCGTAGGACAGATAACCGGTAGACCATTAGAGTTAACACTGGCCTGGCGCACTTTGGCCATACCTGGCCCTTGCGCCATTAAACACCATACATCATCAGAGTTACACAATGAGTGCCAAAAGACAGGAAGCGCAGTCGAGGACGGCGAAAAACTAGGTGGGGTGATGACATTAGTGAAATTGCAGGTGGAAACGGGAAATAGCTAGAACAAGACAGGGGTAACAAGACAGGCGTTCGTCCTGGAGTGGACATTGAAATAAGCTGGTGATAACGATGATGACTCAATAATATTTTTATTGCGATAGCAATTATATGGACACTCAAAAGCAGATTTCTGCCGTCGGCGTCGCCGTCGCCGTCGCCGTGAGGTTCCGTATGACGTCAATCGAGATGAAATCGTCGCCGCGCGCCGCCGAACGCTGTATGTGCGAGTGAAAAGGCGCGAAGGACGCGCTCTTTCACGGCGAGTGAACGCACGGCGGAGAACAAACGCGCGTTCTGCGCCGTGCTTCCTTAAGGGCTGCAGAAGTAGGCGTCTCTTTCCTCCTTTACAATCACCATATATGTAGAGCAAACGCGCCTTCTTTCGACGCGCGAGAGGCCGTGGGGGAGGGGGGGGAGGGGGAGGGAATGGAGGCGACGTTTAGCTGCGGCACCAAGTGCCTATTTATATCAGAGGCTCCGGCAACAGTCACCAACGCCGCAGGCATTTTGAGCGAACGCGGGCAAAACGCCGACGGCGTCGACAACAGTTCTGCGCGTTGCCGGTGCTGCTGCATGTCCAAGATTATACAGCTGATAAAGCTAATATCATTACTCCGTATAGCTCTCTACAAATTTGCTATCGCAATTTATGCTTCGCCTTTCAGGTGAAACTGCGACTTTTTTATGACTACTGGGTATCCATAGAAGTAGAAATTTGAACCACTATTCCTTTCCTGGATTGAATCAAAACAAATATAATGGCATCCAAAGTGCATTTGACTGCTTCTGCGTCTTCTAACCCAACTTTGGGCACGCTCCCACACGTTCTTCGGCAGCCTCTCCGCTGCCCATCACGGCGGCGACACAAATATATTCCTTAAACATTAAAAAAAAAAAATAAGCAACTACTACTTGGACACATTGGCGAAGGCGGGTGACCAATGATGACAAGCAGTTCCTACGAAAGAAAAGCTCTGCGAATTCGGCCCCACTTTCTGGTTGTCTGCGGAGGTAGCAATGAAAGACCAAAAAAAAAAAAAAAAAGGGCGGTAACGTGGACGTGCCACGCGCAGAGCCGTTGGCGCGCGCTGGCTGACGGAAAAGCCTTGCGGCGGGCCCCTCGACGACGCCGGCGGCCCGACCACCGGCCCGCCCTGCCCGCTTGGCGAGCACTGAGATATAGCTAAGCGCGACTACAACTGGAAAATGTCAACGCAGGAAACTGGAACGCCGAGTGCCACCCGACGCCAGTCGTCAACCACAGAGGGACATAAAGAAAGGCCGCCCAAAAGGCTCAAGGAGGACAAAGAAGGCGAGGGTGTGAACCGCGGGCCGGCGCCAAGTTGGACCTCAGAAGTCGTGCGTCACTCAACCACGAGCCACGACATTATGAAATATTTCCGAGAGAATCGCATCACCGAACAGGAGCAGAAACACCGGCAGTTTGTATTCAAGGAAATAGCTGCCTTGATCGAGACTGACCTCAATGGTGAGTACCCGTTGGCTTTTCAGGATCATTCCTCTACCACGGCTGCTGGATAAAAAAAAGTGCGACTACGGCACAATGCCACGTGTATTCAGGGTTGCGTAGAGTGATGCATAATTTACCCCTCGAGCAGCGATGATTGTTGGCTTCACGAGCGCAGCTGTCTTCGCACACTCGTATAATATATATATATATATATATATATATATATATATATATATATAAGTTATATAAAAGTTCGCGGACAACTTTCTGTGGCAATGAAGGGAAAGCTACGGAGACAAAGCGCTCACAAGTGAGTGCGCTTCTGAAAAGAGTCCCGTGTTTAAATCCACGTTAGTATAGGCTGGAGAAGAGAAAACATAAACACCTTATTAGAAACAGTTAAATAATACAGAACACACCACTGAGTGTAAAAGATTGCTTATTTTGCGGTTTTCCCCTTCTGCGTCTCGGCAAGCGCAAAACCGTCGCACGTGGAAGCTGCGTCGATTCAGCGTCTGTTCCGAGCAATCAAAAGCACTGTCAAACGCTGCCGGACTACTTGGTGCGGTAACACATGTGCAGCAGCCACGCGCCCGTAGCTTTCCCTTCATTGCCACTGAAAGTTGTCCGCGAGTATAGTGTTGAAGTATTCTGCGTTTTTGAGGCGTTCGCCTCGGGACGAACACGTGCGCTCCCCGCTGCCTCAAATCCTCAGGACGCCAGTGTTGTGACGGCGAGGTCTTCCGAATATGGAGTGAGCTCGGTTCACATTTCCTAGTGCTCGCGTTACACGATGCTATCAAGGAAATGTTGACTTCAGTTTATACGACCTCTTTAACACCACAAACATTACTTGGCGTATACTTGGCTAATGCTTTGCTATCACTATCAATGATTCTCCTTTCAAGCAGAGCAGCAGGCAGGCAGGCAGTGAACTTATTTAAGCACGGCATCCTCGGCTATATAAGCGTTCAATAAACGCGGTCGGGCACTTGCCCACCCGGAGAGTTACCTGCTGTGTCACTCGCCCGCTCGACATGGTGTCAGAAGTGGGATCGCGTCTCGGCTGATCCTGTGCTCGCGGCTTCGACGGAGGCCCTGGCCCCGCTGCTCTCCGTCGAGGAAGTCACCTTCGATTCGCCATGGCCACCTGTACAGGCTCCACCGGAACGCTCGCTGCTTCGTTGGCCGCTGCGTCTCTACATGGCATTGCCCAGCTGCGTCCACCACCGGCGTTTTTTGACTTTTACAACCCCAGCTCCTGGCCCACATGGCTGCTGCAGTACGAGGACTACTCGTTCGTCACTGGACTTTACGCCGCTCCGACGGAGGTCCAGGTGCGCTCTATGCTCTACTGCATGGGCCCACAAGCCAGGGTGGTCCTCGCGTCCACCACGCTGGGAGACGCGGACCTGAAGGACGTCGCCCTAAAGAAGGCGTTCAACGACCACTTCGTCCACCCGCCGAATGAGCTGTACGAGTCTGCTCGCTTTCACCGCCGTACGCAGCAGCCGGGTGAGTCGGCCGACGCATTCTACACTGCGCTTCGGACGATGATCAAGCGTTGCAACTATTCCTCGCCCGACATCGAAGAGCGTCTTGTCCGAGACCGTTTCCTCGTGGGCTTGCTTGACCGCAAGCTCTCGGACCAGCTTTGTCGGAACCCGAGATTGACGTTGCAAGAAGCGTTCACGCACGTTCGCCAGCACGAAGACGCCGATAACGAACGCAAGGCTCGTGACTCTGCTGATTCATCGACGCTCGCCATCGACGCCGCTCGTGTTCGCACCAACGTCGCTCGCGTTCGCAAGGAAAAGCCAGCGTCAGCGTCTCCTGATAGGACAACGCAGCAGCTGTGCCCATTCTGCGGACGCACATCGCATCCTCGCGCCGACTGCCCGGCTCGCAGAGCGTCCTGCAATTTTTGCCGCAAAAGTGGCCACTTCGAGAACGTGTGCCTTAAGAAGAAACGCGGCAGCAGGAAGCGCACACCAGGAAGCGCCTTCTGCCAGCTTCATCGAGCTACATGCAGTTGCGGGAGAGCGTCCGAACGCGAAGTTCGTCGAAGTACTCGTCGATGGGTGTCCACTTTCCTTCAAGGTGGACTCTTGCGCCGAAGTTTCTATCGTACCCAGTACGTTCCCTGGCGTCCCCTCGAAGCTTCAAGACCCCAAAAGTGAATTGAAACGCCCTGGCAACAACGTTCTACCGGTCTTGGGCACTTACGTTGCTACCTTGTCATGGCAGGGCAAGTTCACCAAGCTGCTACTCTACGTCCTGGCAACCAAGACGGTCCCGCTGCTGGGCTTCCCGGCAATCCAGGCCTTGGGCGTCTGCACGTTTGTCGACCAAGTCTCGGGGACTCCACAGCCCTCGGGCGACTTGCGTCTCGATCCCAGCCTCTTCCGAGGACTTGAGACACTGGTTTCAAACTGCCCCACGTGCGCCGAAACCAGGGTGCAGCGCTCGGAACCTATGCTGCCGTCAGCCACTCCAACTCGGCCCTGGGAAGAGGTGGGCGTCGATCTGTTTCATTTGAACGGCCAGGACTACGTCCTTCTGGTGGATTACCGGTCACTTTACCGGTACTTACCGGTGGTGTCATTTAAGCAGAGCAGCGACTTAAAAAAATTATGACAAGCTGTATAAGACTTACGGCACTTGCTTTCACCGTAAGCTGTATGAACATTAAAACTACTCAAAGAAAGTAGACATATCGGCTTCATAATTCTTCCAAATGGTGTGCACGTGAAACGTCTTGTAAAGCAGTGATGATGCAATCTGCAACTTCGCAACGCACACATCACCCTTGTGCAAATGTGAATACATATAGCTCCTTGCAATCATTGACATATCAGTATAGACGTCTGACATCTGCTGAACGGTGTGATGCGTGTAACACTACCGTATTGTATGCGTACTTGCCAATTATAAGGCTTGGTAACATTGCAAGGAAAGTGGTGTTTGAGTGTTCGATTTGTAAATTGTTGCTGAAGAACTTTCTATCTTTGCAGACATCAAAGTGGCTCTGTGTGGTAGCCTGGTGTCAGGACTTGGAGCCAAGGACAGTGACGTGGACATCACTCTTCTGGCGAAAGCAGTAAGTTAACCTCACAAGTCTCCTACAATCTTTCAGGAGTTCACAATTACCAATCGTGAATTTAGTTGTAATTTGTTTGGACATGGTTTACCGTGGTGTCCGTATTTTCCCTCCTAGCGAAAAAAAAAGTTGCGTTACAAAGAAAAGTGTGTACATCTTACAGGACCACGGGGATGATCTGGGATTGCTCAACCACGTGGCAGGGACATTGAAAAGATCAGGTAAACAACTCTCTTATTGGCGATAATTACTACACCTTGCGCCAGTAGATAGAGTGTCAGTTGAAATTCCAAGCACTACGTCTCCCTATTAGGGGCAAAATTCACCATCGTGATTGAGAACGTTGAAGCAAGCCTATGCACCAAGTAATTCAGATGTGACGGCAGGTATGAGCGTCGTCTTCTAAGGTGCTACTTGGCCATTTGGGATCAAAACTTTAGGCGATCGCATAGTATCGCTGTGGTTTTGACAAGGTTACCTTATATTCACAAAAGTGATGTTTTTCTGTAGTTCGTTTTTAGGAAGGTTGGCGCTTTTCTGGAAAACTTTAGCCATGTGTGTCAGGTTGTTATTTGAGTTTATTTTTTTTTTTACCTACCCTTGGTTCAGGCTCGCGCAGACGAGAGTAGTGTCGGACTGAAACTTTGAAGTTGTGAGCTCCACTTAGCTAACTGCGCTGTAGCCAGTCTGAGCAAACTGCGCATCGTCTTCTGCATTACAGACGAAAAGCGGCGGATTTCGCACTTTCACTGACTTCGCAATTTCTGGCTGTGTATACGTCTTGCAGACTGCGCACTTTGCCTGACGTCGCAATTTCTGGCTGTGTACATGCGTTTGCCTGAAACGACGAGACAGTGTGCGAGTTTCGTTTCACTAACAAATCTAGACAAACCGCTACTAATTACGGCTCCAATGAGCAACGCACGAAGGCACTTCTCTATGCATATAATACAGCGTGGAGTGTTAAACAGCCTGCACTATCCGCGAGTCAGATAATTTTGTTTTCTTATAGGATTAGTTGTCCTTCAGCTCAGGCAGTGGCGTGGACAGGGGGGGGGGGGGGAGGGGGGGGGGGCTGATGGGGCTTCAGACCCCCCCCCCCCCCTCCTCCCCCCAAGTTTTTTCGTGCTGGCATGCCCCGCCGACAATCACAGCGAACGGCGCCGGGAATTATTATGCATTTTGTGTTCAATGTTTTTTTTCACGCTCGATAAGACATTTCGGCACGAACATTGCGAACTCGGGCTGGATTTCATGGCTACGCCATTACACCTGGAGTCACATGACGCAAGGAGCCCCATGCGAGCACAAACTTTCAAGGACTTTTCGATAGCGAGCGGGCGCGTTGCGGCATCTCGCAGCGGCCGCGGAATCTACGGAGCGCATGAATTTCAATTCCAAAACTTCATGGGTATAAAATTATCCAACTTTTGACGCGAAAGGTGCACTGATATTTCCAAAGGCGTGCTTTAAAATATTTTCAATTCTGGAACTTTATGGGTTTAATGTTCCTATCCTATAATCTTCGGCCGACAAGCGCGCACTGGAGCCCTCGTGTCCAAGCCGTTCCAGAACTGGAAGCACGCACTCGCAATCTTCCACACACACACACAAATTCCGCACACAAAAAAGAAAGTTAAGGTCCTATTTTGAGGCAGTTCTTTTTTGCGGACGACAAGGTTTGGCTCTCCGTCGCCATAGGAACAGTGGTCCTATGGATTTAAGCAAAGCCCCCGCTGAAAATACTGGTATTTTCAGAGGGCTTCTTCGCATGCGAGCTGATTGTGGAGATACATATGTGAAGAACCATTTGGAAAGTTGCCCCAGTAATGCCTCGTATTTAAGCCCAGATGTACAAAACCAAATTATAGAAATTTGTGGTGAAATTATCAAAGAAAGCCTAGATGCAAAAGTAAACGCTGCAGGTTGCTTCTCCATACTTGCTGACGCAACGACGGATATTACTGGAATCGAACAGCTTACTTTTTGTGCAAGGTACCTAAACAAGGATGCCAACGACATAGAAGCAGTGTTTTTAAGTTTTAGCATCGGAATATATGCCCTCACTCATTGCGACAGCAGGTTGTATGTAAATGTTTACAAACTGCTGCAGATTCTCGTCACCCTTCCAGTAACCACTGCCAGCGCAGAGATAATATTTTTTAACATGAGATTACTAAAAAACTGCTTGCGCTCTACAATGTCTGAGGAACGCATGGTTAGGTTAGCGCTTCTATACGCCCACAGAGACGTCGGCATCGACAGAAGTCATTGACCACTTCGCTAAACTTCCCCGCCAAGTGATGTTTGTCCTTTAGAAAGCCAAGTAGCAAAAATCAATGCAAGTAAAGAACTCTGTTCCTTCAGGTTCATAAACGCCTAATTATGAAAACGTATGACTGTTCGTTGGGTTTTAAAACGGCAGGAATTTTCGCAGTTTACTCTAACAGTTAGCATCAGGATCAAAATTATCATGCGAATACGAAAATTACGAGGACATCAATAACCAATTTTGAGCAACCTTACTCATTGAAAGTCCGGCCCTCGCGGCGTTTCCCATCAAACACACTCGGATATTGGGTAGTTCAACTTGCCGCATGATCTGTGGCTTTCGTTTGGCCTTTTCTTTCCTTTTTGGCTACCTGATTTTACTTCTTTTTTGAACCAAAGCCATACCATTTTTTAATTTTGGGTGCAGCATATTTGTTCCCGCTCAGCAGGAAGGTAAATTACACATTTTCGTACTGATTTCTGTATTATTACTCTATTCTACCCATATGGTGCTGTCGCGACCGCCACATGGCCCAAGTACATATCACGATTTCTGCGACATAGTTTTGTTCTTACCGTGATTGTCTGTCTTTCTATGCCTAAAGTTTGCTATCTATGACTGCGAAACATGTTTATTTGTCTTGTTTGACGCGTTATATACACTGGTGTTTGCTTAAATACGTACATTTATTGGAGACTTACACTTATAATTAAATACCTTGTCGCGAGGTTTTGTGTATACAAGCAGTGAACTTTGTTTCCAGCGGCACTTTCTTCCCCTTTATCAAGTTGTATTTTGGCATTTTTATATTTCATTCTATCTACGAACTTCTAATGTATATTTTGCAGAACTCCCGCTTTTTACATGTACTCACTGTTGCGACTATAATATCGGTATAATTACAATACACGACCGGTAACAGCTGCTCCTGCGCAATCTATTGCAACGAAGTACAGCGTCATTCAGGTTTTTCCCTGGCCATTGGACATATACAAAAGTGTAAGCACGGTTCTTGAGCGACAACTATGCATCAAAATGCTTGTCCTCAACTTGTTCATTTCATGGCCTTTACGTTTTTTATATCAGCTGCATGCACTGCTTTGCTGGTTTCGAACTGATACATAGTTATAAAGTTCGTGTGATATTTTCCTTACTTATTAAATATACAAAAAAAACGCGGAAGCATTCATATCAGTTATTTCTGACACAATGTTTGGGATATACGAATGTATTCTTTTATGAAAAAATACATATTTGACTTAATTCGTTTGCAGCATCTAATATACAATGGCATTGGCAGTGGCAGTGCAGTTATTATTCATGTATTTGATCCCTCGACAAATTCTACAAGGAGGAAGCCGCTTTGCAACGTCAGCCACCCCCGAACAAAATTTCTTTCTACGCCACTGTGTCAATCACTTCTCAGAACGTGCACTCTCATCGGGAATGATTTATGCGCCACAGCAGCGTTTTTAAAGAAGTGAGCGGACTTGACTGAATCGAAATTTTACTGTGCTATAACCTTACTATTTTCCCCAGAAAAGCCAATTATCGCGTGTCACTTTATTCTTCGTGTGAATCACTTGTGAGCACGTGCATTATCATGGGTAATGATTTAAGCGCCTAACGATCACTTTTTAAGTACAATCATTGCGTTTTACCGGTGCTAACGTGTGCGGCAGAAACTGGGGATTAACAAAGAATCTCGAGAACAAGTTAAGAACCGCACAAAAATCGATGGAACGAAAAATGTTAGGCGTATGTCACATGTAAGAGGCCGCCTGTGGCGCGAAAAAGAAGAGGAGCACGCGATGCCCGGTGTTCCGAACGGCGCGAGCGCGCGAGGCGCACGAACCGAGGCATAGTCGAGGGATGAACGGCGCTGTCCGTTGATTTTCAACGTGGCACCGGGTCAGGAAGGTCGCATCTCCAGCTATGTTCTGGCGACGGGAGACTTGGGGGTCTGGTTGAGTCCGCGACGCTGGCCGTCCAAGGTGTGGCCGTCGACCTCGGCAAGTTCGGGCGAGGCTCCTGGACGGGCTGCAGCTTCTCACGGCAGGACCAGGCACCCCAGAGAGGATCCCCCTTCTGTGGCAGACCGGCACGTTCTAATCTCCTCGGGATGACACGTCGGCACTCCTGAAGAAGTTGCGACGCATCCCGACGCTAGGCCTAGGCAGGTGGGCCTAAGCTACGACGAACGCCATCGCTGACGAGCTGACGAGCTCATCACCAACGAAGTACCGACGAGCTCACCACCGACAAAAGAGAACGCGAGTCGTCGGCATCTACGGCAGCATCGACACCCGAAGGAATACGACTTGGACCCGACGTAAGGAACTTCAAGTCAGCGGTCCGTAAGAGCCCATGTTTTTGTTTGCGACGCAGTTAGGCCGAAGGCAGGGTGGCTAGACTCTGGCGAGCAAAAGCTAAGACTGACCGAGAGACTTTAAGGCGGAGCGTGGCTCCGAAACTGAGATAGTTTTGTTTAAGTAGTTTGTAGTTAATCTGAGTTTGCTGTTTGAGTTCCAGTGAAGACTTTTGTTGAATCAATTTTAGTTTCGCGTGCCTTTAGTTTTGACTTTCGGTTTTAGTGTTGTATGTCGCGTGCGTTCACCATCCCTGTACATATTAAATCCTCGTTTGCTGTGCCGCCGGCCGTGTCTCTCCTCCATCGAGAGTAGCGCATGCTCGCAACTCTCCGCACTCCCAAGTAAAGGTGACAGCGTAACATTAAGAGATAGGAAGAGAGCGCGGTTGATCAGAGAGCAAACGGGGATAGCCGATATTCTAATTGAGATTAAGACAGAAAAATGAACCTGGGCAGGCCACGTAATGCGTTGGGCAGATAACCGGTAGAGCGTTAGAGTTTCACAGTGGGCGCCAAAAGGCAGGAGTCGAGCACGGCGAAAAACTAGGTGGGGTGATGAAATTCGTGAATTTGCAGGTGGAAACGGGAATTAGCTAGAACAAGACAGGGGAACAAGACAGAGGCCTTCGTCCTGCAGTGGACATGGAATAAGCTGGTGATGACGATGATGACTGCAAAATATTTTTATGACTACTGGGTATCCATAGAAGTAGAAATTTGAACAACTGTTCCTTTCGTGGATTGAATCAAAAGAAACATAATGGCATCCAAAGTGCATTTGATTGCTTCTGCGCCTTCTAACCCCACCTTAGGGCGCGCTCCCACACATTCTTCGGCAGCGTCTCCGCTGCCAATCACGGCGGCGATACAAATATATTCCTTACAGATTAAAAAAAAATTAAGCAACTACTACTTGGACACATTGGCGAAGACGGGTGACCAATGATGACAAGGAGCTCCTAGGAAAAAAAAGCTCTGCGAATTCGGCCCCACTTTGTGATTGTCTGCGGAGGTAGCAATGAAAGACGAAAAATAAAAAGGCGGTAACGTGGACGTGCCACGCGCAGAGCCGTTGGCGCGCGCTGGCTGACGGAACAGCCTTGCGGCGGGCCCCTCGACGACGCCGGCAGGCCTGGCCGAGGTGGCCAGGGTTGCCCAGCCACCCGCCACCCGCCGGCGGCCCGACCACCGGCCCACCCCGCCCGCTTGGCGAGCACTGAGATATAGCTAAGCGCGACTACTACTGAAAAATGTCAACGCAGGAAACTGGAACGCCGAGTGCCACCCGACGCCAGTCGTCAACCACAGAGGGACATCAAGCAAGGCCGCCCAAAAGGCTCAAGGAGGACAAGGAAGGCGAGGGCGTGAAACCGTGGTCCGGCGCCAAGTAGGACCTCAGAGTCATGCGATCAATCAACCACGAGCCACGACATTATGAAATATTTCCGAGAGAATGGGTATCACCGAACAGGAGCAGAAACACCGGCAGTTTGTATTCAAGGAAATAGGCTGGCCTAGCTGCCTTGATCGAGACTGACCTCAATGGTGAGTACCCGTTGGCTATTCAGGATCATTCCTCTACCACGGCCGCTGGAATAAAAAAGTGCGACTACGGCATAATGCCACGTGTATTCGTGGTTGCGTAGAGTGATGCATAATTTAACCCTTGAGCAGCGATGATTGTTGGCTTCACGAGCGCGCTGTCTTCGCCTACTCTATATATATATATATAATATATATATATATATATATATATATGTAATGAATGGAAGCACAGACATCGGCCTTCCACCAGAACGCCTGGTTTACTTCTGCTTCGTCTTCCTCTCTCTTGCCCGCGCTCGCAGTCCGAGCGCGGGAGCCTCCGTGAGTCATTCTCTTCATTACACTCGGCCACGCTGCCGAAGATAGCTCAGGTGATTGGGAGAGCGTGCTGGTGATGCACATCTATAATCGACATGACTTGGGAATGGGAGTCGTCATCGTTAGGGCCGTCCTGTGCGCAACCAGCTTTTCTGGGGGTCGGCACTGAGTGTTGCGCTCAGGTCGCACTTGGCAAAGCACGGCACAGTGCACAGTGGCTGGCCGCACTGATGCGCCATGCACACAGCGAAATGCTGTGCTCAACCATCGTGTGCCTCTTCGCGACGTTGCCGGTGACGGGTCAAGGCTCGCCAATGCACTTGAATCGGCGAAGCTCCACAATATGCCGACTGCTGCCGAGTCAGCTATGTCCGAAGACGGAGTCAAAAGCGATGCCTGGTCAGAGCCCGCGATATTTTCCGCACTTGAACCAGGGAACAGCTGTTTCTGCGCTTTAGTCTGTGGTATCTTGTTCGTATGATGGGGACATTTAGGCGGCACGATGAGGTCTTTGATAATTACGGTCTCAGCGATGCCAGCCGCCTGAGCTTCCTTTAGTGAGACCTCACTCAGTGCGTAGCGAATGGTCGCACGTTCAGCCAACGGTTGCTGCGAAATCCCGAGGTGTGGCTCCGGCGGGTCCAGAAGTTTATCGTCTGCGCAATCCATAGACAGATCACGGTTGCGGACCGGTAGCTCCCCATCATCGCAGCTCGACGGACCCGCGATGTTCAGAGGCGTAGACGGCCGTCGCTCGTGACCTCGAACTTCGCTTCCGCCAACAGGTGTTATGGGTTGAACGGCTCTTCTGGAATGGGTAAGCTCGGAGGCCACCTGGCGGTGGGTCACAGCAAGAGCAGTGGTTTGCCGGGCTATTCCCACTGGCTGCTGAAAATCGCGGTGCCTCATCTCCGCCGGGCTGCTTGTCCAGCTGCCCGAGGTACCAGGGCCGGTGTCCACGGATAGTGCGGTCGTTGTGGTAGTCGTGGCAGCCGGTTCTACCACCAAGGAAGCATCGACGGCATACCTTGGTGGCTGAGGAGTCGAAGAAGTGCCGGGCATGTTATTTTCGCCAAGGGAAGCGTGGACGGCGTTCCCAGGCAGGGCAGGTCCAAGACGGAGGGCCCGAAGCGCTGTCCCACCGTCTTCGGTAGAGCCGACGACGACAGCCGGTGAGCCGGCACTTACGGCGGGGCAGCCTGCGGCTCTCCCTGTTGAGGCGTTGCTGGGCACACCTGCCGCAAGATCGAAGCGGTAGCTCTCCGGAGCGCCGTGCGCAGAACTGTGCTGATCGGACTCACCGCCGGCATAGGGAAGCGGGCCGAAAGCAGCTATCAGAGCTGCGCTCCATGCAGACCAGGAAAGCTGCTTTATGCCTTCATAGCTTTCCCATGCCTTGGCGGCACCGCATAGTCGTTGTGCTGCAACCAGCCATCTTGTGTGGTCGGGCCAGGCATGACGATCACCCAAGGCATTGATGTTGCGGAGCCAAAGGGTGACGTCGTCTGGAAAGCCGCGAAACGTTGGTATTGACACGAACGCCGGCGGCAGGGAAGCGTGGACGGCGTTCCCCGGCAGGATGCAACCGCCGACGGACGCGAACGCGGTCGTCATATCCTGGAGCTGTTGTGTCAGCTCGGCGATGGCGTGGACGAGGGCATCAGCACATCCCTGTCCGAGAGCCGCCGAGGAGGCTTGGACGCCGTCCCGGACGGTGCAGTGGGTACCTGCGACGGTAGGGTGGCGGGCTCCATACCGGGGGAAGCGTGAACGGCGTTCCTAGGAAGGAGGGACCCGGCACGCCGAAGCACCGTGCGAGGAACACTGAAGGCTGGGACACCTTAAGGCAGGTTCATTGTAGACTGCGCCATTGTAATGAATGGAAGCACAGACAATCTGCCTTCCACCAGAACGCCTGGTTTACTTCTGCTTCGTCTTCCTCTCTCTTGCCCGCGCCCGCAGTCCGAGCGCGGGAGCCTCCGTGAGTCATTCTCTTCATTACAATATATATATATATATATATATATATATATATATATATATATATATATATATATATATATATGTAAACTCGCGGACAACTTTCTGTGGCAATGAAGGGAAAGCTACGGAGACAAAGCGCTCACAAGTGAGAGCGCTTCTGAAAGAGTCCCGTGTTTAAATCCACGTTAGTATAGGCTGGAGAAGAGAAAACATAAACACCTTATTAGAAACAGTTAAATGATACAGAACACACCACTGAGCGCAAAAGATTGCTTATTTCAGGTTTTCCCCTTCTGCGTCTCGGCAAGCGCGAAACCGTCGCACGTGGAAGCTGCGTCGATTCAGCGTCTGTTCCGAGCAACCAAAAGCACTGTCAAACGCTGCCGGACTACTTGGCGCGGTAACACATGTGCAGCAGCCACGCGCCCGTAGCTTTCCTTTCATTGCCACAGAAAGTTGTTGAAGTATTCTGCGTTTTTGAGGCGTTCGCCTCGGGACGAACACGTGCGCTGCCCGCCGCCTCAACTCCTCAGGACGCCAGTGTTGTGACGGCGAGTTCTTCCGAATATGAACTGAGCTCGGCTCACACTGCTTAGTGCTCGCGTTACACGATGCTAGCAAGGAAATGTTGACTTCAGTTTATACGACCTCTAAGACCACAAACATTACTTGGCGTATACTTGGATAATGCTTTGCTATCACTATCAATGATTGTCCTTTATGGCAGAGCAGCGACTTAAAAAAAACATAACAAGCTGTACAAGACTTCCGGCACTTGCTTTCACCGTGAGCGGTATGGACATTAAAACAACTCAAAGAAAGTAGACATATCGGCTTCATAATTGTTCCAAGTGGTATGCACGTGAAACGACTTGTAAAGCAATGATGCAATCCGCCTACTTCGCAACGCACCCTTGTGCAAATGCGAATACATATAGCTCGTTGCAGTCATTGAAACATCAATATAGCCGTCTGACATCTGCTGAACGGTGTGATGCGTGTAACTAACACTAGTGTATTATATGCATAGCTGCCAATTACAAGGCTTGGTAACTTTGCAAGGGAAGTGCCGTTTGAGTGCTTATTTTATAAATTGTTGCTGAGGAACTTTCTATCGTTGCAGCCATCAAAGTGGCTCTCTGTGGTAGCCTGGTGTCAGGACTTGGAGCCAAGGACAGTGACGTAGACATCTCTCTTCTGATGAAAGCAGTAAGTTAACCTCACAAGTCTCCTACAATCTTTCAGGGGTTCACAATTACCAATCGTGAATTTAGTTGTAATTTGTTTGGACATGGTTTTCCGTAGTGTCTGAATTTTCCCTCCTAGCGAAAAAAAAGTTGCGTTACAAAGAAAAATGTGTACATCTTACAGGACCACGTTGATGATCTGGGCTTGCTTAACACGTTACAAAGAAAAATGTGTACATCTTACAGGACCACGTTGATGATCTGGGCTTGCTTAACCACGTGGCAGGCACATTGAAAAGATCAGGTAAACAACTTTCTTATTGGCAATAATTACTACACCCTGCGCCAGTAGATAGTGTCCGTTGAAATTCCAAGCACTGTCTCCCTATTTGTGGCAAAATTCACCATCGTGACTGAGAACGTTGAAGCAAGCCTATGCACCAAGTCATTCAGATGCGACGGCAGTTATGAGCGTCGTCTTCTAAGGTGCTACTTGGCCATTTGGGATCAAAACTTAGGCGATCGAATAGTGGTGAAGTTTTGCTGTAGTTCGTTTTTAGGAAGATTAGGGCTTTTCAGGAAAACTTTAGCCATGTGTGTCGAGGTTGTTATTTGAGTTTATTATTTTTTTACCTACTTTTGGTGCAGGCTCGCGCAGACGAGAGTAGTGTCGACTGAGACTATGAAGTTGTGTGCTCCACTTAGCGTTGACTGGTTTGTAGCCAGTCAGAGCAAACTGCGCTTCGTCTTCTCCATAGCAGAAGAAAAGAGGCGGATTCCGCATTTTCCCTGACTTCGCAATTTCTGGCTTTGTATATGTCTTGCAGACTGCGCACTTTGCCTGACTTCGCAATTTTGGCTGTGTATATGCGTTTGTCTGAAACGACGAGACAGTGTGCGTGTTTCGTTTCACCAACAAATCTAGACAAACTGCAACTAAGTACGGCGCCAATGAGCTGCGAACGAAGGCACTTCTCTACGCATATAATACAGCGTGGAGTCTGAAACAGCCTGCACCATCCGCGAGTCGGATCATTTTGTTTTCGTATAGGATTAGCTCACCTTCAGCTCAGGCAGAGGCGTAGGCAGGGAAGGGGGGGGGGGGCTGATGGGACTTCAACGCCTCCCTCCCCTCCTCCCCCGAAATTTTTGCTTGCTGGCATATATGCACCACCGCCATTAACACCAACCGGCGCAGGGAATCATTATGAATTTTGTGTACAATGTCTTTTTCACGCTCGACAAGACATTTCGGCACGAGCATTGCGAACTCGGGCTGGATTTCGTGGCAATGCCCTTACACCTGGAGTCACATGACGCAAGGAGCCCAATCCGCGCACAAACATTCAAGGGCTTTTCGATAGCGAGAGGGCGCGTTGCGGCACCTCGGAGCTGCGGCGGAATCTACGGAGCGCATGGATTTCAATTCCGAAACTTTATGGGTATCATGAACTCTTTTGACGCGAAAGGTGCACTGTCATTTCCAAAGGCGTGCTTTAGATTTTCAATTCTGGAAGCTTTATGGGTTTAATATGTTCCTATAAACTTCGGCCGAAATGCGCGCAGTGGAGCCCTCGTGTCCAAGCCGTTCCAGAACTGGAAGCACGCGCTCGCAATCTTCCACACACTCAAAAAATACTAAATATCACCGTGACTGTCAGCTGGCAGCTGATAATTATCTCCAAACATCTTCAGGAAGCGCGCCTATTGTGATTGATCAGCTGGACCAGGGCAGGCAAAGTAAAATAAGAGAAAACAGAAGAAAATTAACGGCCTATTTTAAGGCAGTTATTATTTGCGGGCGACATGGGTTTGCTCTCCGTGGCCATAGGAACAGTGGTCTTATGGATTTAAGCAAAGCCCCCGCTGAAAATGCTGGTATTTTCAGAGCGCTTCTTCGCATGCGAGCTGATGGTGGAGATACATATCTGAAGAACCATTTGGAAAGTTGCCCCAGTAATGTCTAGTATTTAAGCCCAGATGTGCTAAACCAAATTATAGAAATTTGTAGTGAAATTATCAAAGAGAGCCTAGATGCAAAAGTAAACGCTGCAGGTTGCTTCTCCATACTTGCTGACGCAAGGATGGATATTACTGGAATCGAACAGCTTAGCTCAATTTTTGTGCAGGTTACCTAAATAAGGATGCCAACGACATAGAAGCACTGTTTTTAGGTTTTAGCACCGGAATAGCTGCCCTGTCTCATTGCAAGTGCAGGTTCTATGTAAATGTGTAGTAACTGCTGCAGATTGTAGTCACTCTTCAAGTAACCACTGCCAGCGCAGAGACAATATTTTTTAATATGAGATTACTAAAAAAAAAAAAAAAACTACTTGCGCTCTACAATGTCTGAGTAACGCATGGTTAGGCTGGCGCTTCTATACGCCCACAGAGTCGTCGGCATCACCGTGTCCGAAGTCATTGACCGCTTCGGTAAACTTCCCCGCCGAGTGGAGGTTGTCCTTTAGATAGCGAAGCAGCAAAAATCAATGCAAGTAAAAAAAAAAAAACGGTTCCATCAGGTCTATCAACGCCTAATTATGAACACGTATGACTGATCATTGGGTTTTAAAACCGGAGAAATTTTCACTGTTTACTCGAACAGTTAGCATCATGATAAAATTATCATTATCATGCGAAATGATAAATGAATTATCATGCGAAATTACGAGGACATCAATAACCAATTTTGACAGACGTTACCCATTGAAAGCCCGGCCCTCGCGGCGTTTCCCATCAAACACACTCGGATATTGGGTAGTTCAACTTGCCGCATGATGTGTGGCTTTCGTTTGGCCTTTTCTTTGCTTTTTAGTTACCTGCTTTAACTTCTTTATGAACCGAAGCAATACCCTTCTTTAATTTTGGGTGCATCATATTTGTTCCCGCTCTGCAGGCAGTTAAATTACACATTTTCGTACTGATTTCTGTATTATTCATCTATTCAACCCATATGATGCTGTCGCGACCACCACATGGCCCAAGTACATATCACGATTTCTGCGATCATAGTTTTGTTCTTGCCTGGATCGTCTGTCTTTCTATGCGTAAAGTTTACTATCTGTTACTGCGCAACATGTTTATTTGTCTTGTTTGACGCGTTATATACACTGGTGTTTGCTTAAATACGTACATTTATTGGAGACTTATACATATAATTAAATATATTGTCGAGAGGTTTTGTGTATACAAGCAGTGAACTTTGTTTCCAGCGGCACTTTCTTCCCCTTTATCAAGTTGTATCTTGGCATTTTTATATTGCATTCTATCTACGAACTTCTCATGTATATTTTGCAGAACTCTTGCTTTTTATATGTTCTCACTGTTGCGACTATAATATCGGTATAATTACAATACACGACCGGTAACAGCTGCTCCTGCGCAATCTATTGCAACGAAGTACAGCGTCATTCAGGTTTTTTCCTGGCCATTGGATGTGTACAAAAGTGTAAGCAAGGCTCTTGAGTGACAACTATGCATGAAAATGTTTGTCCTCAACTTGTTCATTTCACGGCCTTTGCGTTTTTTATATCAGCTACATGCACTGCTTTGCTGGTTTCGAACTGATACATAGTTATAAAGTTCGTGATATTTTCTTTACTCATTAAATATACAAAAAAAAGAACGTGTAAGCATTAATATCAGTTATTTCTGACACAATGTTTGGGACATACGAATGTATTCTTTTATGAAAAAATACATATTTGACTTAATTCGTTTGCAGCATCTAATATACAATGGCATTGACAGTGGCAGTGCAGTTATTATTCATGTATTTGATCCCTCGACAAGTTCTATAAGGAGGAAGCCGCTCTCCAACGTGAGCCACCCCCGAACAAAATTTCTTTCTACGTCACTGTGTCAATCACTTCTCAGAACGTGCACTCTCATGGGAAATGATTTATGCGCCACAGCAGCGTTTTTTAAGAAGTGAGCGAACTTGACTGAATCGAAATTTTACTGTGCTCTAACCTCACTATTTTCCCCAGAAAAGCCAATTATCGCGTGTCACTTTATTCTTCGTGTGAATCACTTGTCAGCACGTGCATTATCATGGGAAGTGATTTATGCGCCCAACGATCACTTTTTCAGTACAATCATTGCGTTTTACCGGTGCTAACGTGTTCGGCAGAAACTGGGGGTTAACAAAGAAAGTCGAGAATAAGTTAAGGACCGCAGAAAGAGCGATGGAACGAAAAATGTTAGGCGTAACATGGATAGGAAGAGAGCTGTGTGAATCAGAGGGTAAACGGGGATAGCGGATATTCTAATTGAGATTAAGACAGGAAAATGAGGCTGGGCAGGCCACGTAATGCGTAGGGCAGATAACCGGTAGACCATTAGAGTTACACAATGAGTGCCAAAAGACAGGAAGCGCACTTGAGGACGGCGAAAAACTAGGTGGGCTGATGAAATCGTGAATTTGCAGGTGGAAACGGGAATTAGCTAGAACAAGACAGGGGTAACAAGACAGGCGTTCGTCCTGGAGTGGACATAGAAATAAGCTGGTGATAACGATGATGACTCAAATATTTTTTATGACTACTGGGTATCCACAGAAGTAGAAATTTGAACAACTGATCCTTTAGTGGATTGAATCAAAACAAACATAATGGCATCCAAAGTGCATTTGATTGCTTCTGCGTCTTCTAACCCCAGCTTAGGGCGCTCTCCCCCACGTTCTTCGGCAGCGTCTCCGCTGGCCACCACGGCGGCGACACAAATATATTCCTTACACATTTAAAAACAAATTAAGCAACTACTACTTGGACACATTGGCGAAGGCGGGTGACCAGTGATGACAAGCAGTTCCTACGAAAGAAAAGCTCTACGAATTCGGCCTCAAATTCTACTTCTCTGCGGAGGTACCAATGAAATACAAAAAAAAAGGGGCGGTAACGTGGGCGTGCCATGCGCAGAGCCGTTGGCGCGCGCTGGCTGACGGAACAGCCTTGCGGCGGGCCCCTCGACGACGCCGGCAGGCCTGGCAGAGGTGGCCAGGCGTTGCCCAGCCACCCGCCACCCGCCGGCGGCCCGACCACCGGCCCGCCCCGCCGTCATGGCGAGCACTGAGATATAGCTAAGCGCGACTACTACTGAAAAATGTCAACGCAGAAACTGGAACGCCGAGTGCCAAGCGACGCCAGTCGTCAACAACAGAGGTACATAAAGAAAGGCCGCCCAAAGGATCAAGGAGGACAATGAAGGCGAGGGCGTGAACCGTGGGCTGGCGTCAAGTAGGACCTCAAAAGTCGTGCGTCACTCGACCACGAGCCACGACATTGTGAATTATTTCCGAGAATATAGTATCGTGAACATGAGAAGAAACACCGGCAATCTATTTCAAGGAAATAGCTGCCTTGATAGAGACTGACCTGCATGGTGAGTACCCGTTGGCTTTTAGGATCATTCCTCTACACGGCCGCTGGATAAAAAAGTGCGACTACGGCACAATGCCACGTGTATTCATGGTTGCGTAGAGTGATGCATAATTACCCCTCGAGCAGTGATGATTGTTGGCTTCACGAGCCGCAGCTGTCTTTCGCATAGTCATATATATATATATATAT